>NC_092685.1:0-300000 GCF_964275005.1 Diadema setosum
CCCCACCACCCACCCACCCACCACCACCCACCAACACCACCTCCACCACCCCACCACCCACCCACCCACCCACCCACCACCACCCACCCACCCACCACCACCACAACCCACCCCACACACCCCACCCACACCCTCACCCTAACCCTACCCTAACCCTAACCATCAACCCTAACCCTAACCCTAACCCTAACCTAACCCCTACCCTAACCCAACCCCTAACCCTAACCCTAACCCTAACCCTAACCCTAACCCAACCCTAACCCTAACCCTAACCCTAACCCTAACCCTAACCCTAACCCTAACCCTAACCCTAACCCTAACCCTAACCCTAACCCTAACCCTAACCCTAACCCTAACCCTAACCCTACCCTAACCCTAACCCTAACCCTAACCCTAACCCTAACCCTAACCCTAACCCTAACCCAACCCTAACCCTAACCCTAACCCTAACCCTAACCCTAACCCTAACCCTAACCTAACCCTAACCCTAACCCTAACCCTAACCCTAACCCTAACCCTAACCCTAACCCTAACCCTAACCCTAACCCTAACCCTAACCCTAACCCTAACCCTAACCCTAACCCAAACCCTAACCCTAACCCTAACCCTAACCCTAACCCTAACCCCTAACCCTAACCCTAACCCTAACCCTAACCCAACCCTAACCCTAACCCTAACCCTAACCCTAACCCCTAACCCTAACCCCCCTAACCCTAACCCTCTAACCCTAACCCTAACCCTAACCCTAACCCTAACCCTAACCCTAACCCTAACCCCCTAACCCTAACCCCCTAACCCTAACCCTACATTTAAAACCCTAATAACCCCTAACCTTAAAACCTTCATACCTGAACAAATTAAAAACCCTGAAAACCTATACAATCACAACCTAATAACCCCACACTATCAAACCCTTTTAACCCAATATTCAAAACCCAATAACCTAGACCCTAAAAACCTAATACCCCGAACAACTTCAAAACCCTCAAAACATGCACCCTCAAAACCCTGAGAGCCCACCCTTGAAACCCTAATAATAATTACACAAGAAAGAACAATAAATAGACTCGTATATTTGAAGTTTTGATATTCTATAAATTTAGCACTTTCAATAGCTGGGATGACTGACACCTACAAAATATTTATTGCATAAAATTTCTACTTCTTAATTTTACACACCTCAGTTTTATTGCTGTGGATTATGACTATTGTGATACATTGTAATTACATGTAGGTCTGTTGTCTTTCTCGTCAAAATCTATGGTTAATGCAGGTGGCTGATGCGAGAAGATGTCCACGGGTCCATCATGCTGTCCGCTTCCTTTTTGGTTGTAGGGGTTGTGAAGTCCTGTGCTGCCCCCCCCCCCCCCCCCCCAAGGAAAAACGCAGTATCTAACATTTTTGGCGATTTTCACTTTTTTGCATAAATATAGTCAGTGGGCAATCCTTCATATGACATATTCAGATTTTTGAAAAAATGTTTAGAAAGCCACTTTTCCGTAACTGCCAAACGCAGTATCTACACTCAACTTGCACTTTCCCCAAGGAAAAACGCAGTATCTACATGATGAATATTTCCCCAAGGAAAAACGCAGTATCTACAAAGCTAGTCTTAATTACCAGACACTGTTATTTATATATGTGAATACTTTGCCGGTTGTTCTGTAATTTGAACGTAAATTACTTTCTTTAGATATACTTGCTCAATAATAATACATAATGTTCAAAATATCTAACCGAAACAATACTGATTAGTAAATATTTTGATGAGATCGTGATCCTAATATAAAACACAGTGTGTGATTAAGACTAACCGAGTGCACATTAAACAATACAACACAACACTGACAGTATACAAATGACGCACAGGTCTGAGTGCGTCAGTCGGAATTGTGTGCATAAGGTAACTATGGAATGCTTAACCCACGAGGCGAAGCCGAGTGGGTTTAGGCTAAATTCCATAGTTACCGCATGCACACTATATTCCGACTGACGCACGAAAAGACATGTGCGTCATTTGATTTATAGAATGGGTAATTTTCTTGTCAAAAACCCAGTTTTCTATCGTGTTACCCGATGACAAAATTACTGGATGCATTTCCTTTTGGCTTTCCGTAAAGGGCATGCATACCCGTACTTACCGTTTTTACTGGATGCATGGCCAGCCATGCATAAGTTTTTACTGGATGCATGGCCAAGCTGAGTGCGCGAACGCTTGCTTTAGTGCGCGAACCTTTGTTACAAGTACGCGTACTCTTGCTAAGTGCGCGATAACATGTTTACCACTGTGACTCAGCGTGCGGCCAGTAAAAATGAACACATAGCTCTCGACCAATCAGATCGCAGGATTCTCGCTACCCATTCTATAACTTGCAGTTAGCAGCTGCACTGATGCTGTGCAGCAGTCAGCACAGGGCCCGGCTAGTCAGCATACAGTGGGAGTGTGTACTTGGAATAAACAGAATGTTGTCGTGGGGAAAATTACTCGTGAGCCTAGCCCTCAAGAAAAATTTATCTGCAGATAATGAGTAAGTTATTCAAAACTATTTCAATATTGAAAGAATAAAGCTGATTGTTTGTCACACGAAGCGAAGTAAACACAATGCATGTTTGTCACACGAAGCGAGGTAAACACAAATGCATACATTTGTGTTTACTTCGCTTCGTGTGATGAACGATATAGCTTTACCTTCTACCTCAATGATGAACATTATCCGTACTATATTCACTTGTTGTGAAGTAACTTTGTTAGGCCTAGATCCTTGTCAAAATTCCTCAGGCTCCGAATCCGAAAGTTTCTTCGAAAGGCAATAGACCATTGTGTTGTATCGGATAAACGTCAGGTTATGTAACATGTTACACCCTCCCTTAGATCTAAGTCTAAGTCTTTTAAGACTTGTCTAGACAGTAGGCTATGCCTAACGTTTGAGTCTTGCGTCTCTTTTCTAATGTTAGACTTAACGTTAATCAGAACTTTCAGGGTCCGTATTCCGAAAGTCTAAAGAAAGATCTAGTGTAGGACTTGAATAGGCCTACTCTAGGGCAGACCTGTAGTAAGAAGTCTAAAACTTAACCACTTTTTAGAATCCTAAGTCTAGTGAAGTGTCAATGTTCAATTATCTACTCTATACCATACTTAGGCCTATGTCTTAAAATTACAGGGTTGACAATACTATAGATTAGGGTCCATGGGAAAAATAGGTACCCAAGGTAAATGGACGAAATAGAGAAAGTTAAGAATAAGTTGTATTTTAATTCTTATCGGATCTAGACAGTGTCTAGGCCTAGACCCTAACCGGTTAGTGAGACTGGGTTGCGTAAAATGAATGCATGATCCCATGCTGCATGCTACATAACTTACAAGTAAAAAAAGTTACATTACAAATTTAGGTCCTACATGACGTTAAACTTAGGTTCAATCCAGAAGGAATAGGCCTAGAGAGCGGATGTCACTTCATTCTAGACCGGTTCTAGATGTATTTTTTTTTTTCTAATCAAAGAGTCCTGGCTCGTGTAGGGCTTAAACCTTCTGCAGTTCTAACGTTAGGCTATTTTTTTTTTTCTGTGAGCATCGTGCATGTATAGCCTGAGGCGGTAGACTCGTGTAGCCTGCTACGTAGCCAGCCTAGATTAAACGATATAAAAACTAGACCTAGTCTAGATCGATCTAGGTCCAGACATCCGATTTAGATTTATTTTGGTCTAGACAGACTGTAACCTAGACTGTACAGATCTAGATCTAGTATTCTAGATGCTAGTTAGCGGCTAGGCCATGTAGCATCACATTACAGCCCTGGCAAGCTTCATATTAAACACGTATCGACGTAACGTTAGGCCTACATCAAGATCGGTCTGGGATACACTTTTAAGCAAAACGTTCCAAGAACGATCTGTTATTTAATAATCTTATGAAGCCTACTCTGTAATCAGGGCATAAATGGGGGGGGGGATGGAGGATGCATCCAATGATGTATACATGCATACATAATTATGGCAGAAGATTAATCCTAGTCATTCCGCTGTAGATACTGCGTTTTTCCTTGGGGAGATTCGTTCCATTGTAGATACTGCGTTTTTCCTTGGGGAAATCAGTCAATTGCGTGGGGTTTCCCCAAAGTATCTACATTTTCATCAATAACTGAAAAACAAAACAAAAACACAAAATGATATTTTCCAGGAAAATTGGTAGCTAGATAGACTAAAATTCCACAGTGAAGGAATTTTTCAAAAGAGTATATTTTCCAGGGGCTTTGGCAAAAAGATAAAATGGTGAATATCTCGGTTGTTTAGAAATGGAGCTGGATGTAGATACTGCGTTTTTCCTTGGGGGGGCAGTGTGATGTCGAGCTTCTTCCAATTTCTGTCTCCAACATGAAGGTACGACTACATGTACTGTTTAAGGTGATTTTATGATTGTGTAGAGATATTTTTTAAGCTGTATGGTAGGGGTACCACCTATCGGCAGGGTACTTTCCAATCGGCACCCTGCGTATCATGGCTGTTTGCTTATAGAACGAACAGGTACACGCGGGATTAAGCGTCATTAGCTATAAAGACAATAAAAACGAAGAAACGATTATCAAAGTCAAAAACAAACTAACAAACCAAGTATAAAATTACACATTAGCTCAGTAACGACGCATGGCTGTGAAATTTACGTGTATTACCTATGCCGTGAAATTCACGTGTGTTACCTATGCTGTGAAATTCACGTGTATTACCTATGGAGGGGAGGGGGGTTTGAATATAGGGTTACTAGGGTTTGATAGTGCGGGGTTATTAGGGTTTTGAGGGCATATGCTGTTAGGGTTTTTTAATTTGTTAAGGGTATTAAGGTTTTGAGGGTTAGGGTTATTACCCTTATAAAAAAAAAAACATGGTTTTACAACCGTAACTATGGTATAACCATGGTTATGGACGGTTTTACAATGGATCGATGGTAGTCCATGATTTTTAATTCATATCCATGGTAAATGTGTGGCGAAAGTGTGGTAATACCATTGTTAAAATACCATAGTTATGATAACATGATAAAACTTTCTTTTTACGACGGTTTTATAACCATGGTGAAAAAATCATTGTTATACCACAGTTTAAGAAATTAAAAAAACAATGGTGAGAAAACCACGACAAAACCATCGTTCTACTTTGGTAAAAATAACATAATAATATAACAATGGTTGTAACCATGGTTTCACAATAGTATAAAAACAATGGTTAGGAAACCATGGTGTAACTCTCGTTCTACCAAGGTTGAAAACCATCGTTATTAAACCATGATTTCATCATGGTTTTATGATAGTGTAAAAAAGATAGTAATAAAACCATGATTGTAACCATGGTATTATGATAGCACAAAAACACTAGTTATAATACCATGGTTAAACTTTCGTTTTACAAAGGTTAAAAATGATGGGTATTTCCATGATATTAACAATGGTTTTATCATAGTTAAAAAATGATGGTTATATAACCATGGCTCTAACAGTGGTTTAATGAAAGTGTTTTAAAACCATGGTTAAAAAATTATCGTTATACCACAGTTTTAAGAAATTTAAAAAACAATGGCGAGAAAACCACAACAAGACTATCGTTCTACTTTGGTCAAAATAACATAATAATATAACAATGGTTGTAACCATGGTTTCACAATAGTATAAAAACAATGGTTAGGAAACCATGGTGTAATTCTCGTTCTACTAAGGTTGAAAACCATCGTTATTAAACCATGATTTCATCATGGTTTTATGATAGTGTAAAAAAGATAGTAATAAAACCATGATTTCAACCATGGTATTATGATAGCACAAAAACACTAGTTTTAATACCATGGTTAAACTTTCGTTTTACAAAGGTTAAAAATGATGGGTATTATAACCATGATATTAACCATGGTTTTATCATAGTTAAAAATGATGGTTATATAACCATGGCTCTAACAGTGGTTTAATGAAAGTGTTTTAAAACCATGGTTAAAAAATTATCGTTATACCACAGTTTTAAGAAATTTAAAAAAAAATGGTGAGAAAACCGCAACAAGACTATCGTTCTACTTTGGTAAAAATAACATAATAATATAACAATGGTTGTAACCATGGTTTCACAATAGTATAAAAACAATGGTTAGGAAACCATGGTGTAACTCTCGTTCTACTAAGGTTGAAAACCATCGTTATAAAACCATGATTTCATTATGGTTTTATGATAGTGTAAAAACAATAGTTATAAAACCATGATTTTAACCGTGGTTTTATGATAGCACAAAAACACTAGTTATAATACCATGGTTAAACTTCGTTTTACAAAGGTTGAAAACGATGGCTATTAACCATGATTATATTAACCATGGTTTTATCATAGTTAAAAAATGATGGTTAGGCTATATAACCATGACTTTAACAGTGGTTTAACAAAAGTGTGAAAACAACGGTTTTAAACAATCGTTCAAATTCCATTTTAGCAAGGAAAACGATGGTCATAGCTACACCAGGATTTGAACCATGGTTTTATCATAGTGTGATGTGCAAAGGATGGTTATGAAACATTGATTGGTTCTACGAACCGTGGTTTCATGATAGTGAAGAGGCGGTTAAAAAGCCATATGATTTTCACCATGGTTGTATGATAGCTCATAAGAACAGTGGTTATAAAACCGTGGTTTAACTTTTGTTTATATTTACCCATGGTTGAAAAAGTGGTTATTTTTTAACAATGAATGGTTTCAACCGTGGTTTCATGCTGATCAGATATAGAGTGCGGAAAAACCATATTCTAGAATTTCTAACCATGGAACCTTGTATGATAGCATAAGAACAGTGGTTATTAAACCATGGTTAACTTTTTGTTTTACCAAAGTTTAAACCACGTGCACTAGCCATGATTATTGGATGATGTCGATCACAAAAATCAATATGAAAACTCATAATTTGATGGCCGCAATGCCAATGCAAGTCATGACGGACATTCATCTAACGCAACCACCAGCACCCGTTTGGCTTCAACAACAGGATTATGTAAACAAACAGTAGTCTTACCATTGCAAACAAAAAGCTGCTTCACTTGCTTGATTTACAGCATTCCTAAAATGCAACATCTATTCACTACGGAATAAAGCACATAAAAAACCTTAAATGAGATTACATACTCGTGAAAAAATAAAAAAAGGTAGTAACCCATTGCCGCCCGTTCGATCCCCGTAGCTTTGACATGTACACACAACAATAGAAAACTATATGAATGCAATCTTGGCGTGTAGTAATTGTGTACGATGAATGGGAGATCCGGGTTGTTGATATGAGGCTCGTTCGTACCAAAGATCACAACAAAAATATATTTCAAAATATATGGAGCATAAAAAATATTGACACATTAAAAAAAATTTAATTCACAATAAGAAAAAGTTTTAAACATATATTTTCTAATTCAAAACCAAAAAATTAATGATTACAAGTTTTCTTGATAATAATGTAACGTAAGAGGTCATGTGCGTGTTGTTGTTGTCGCTGATTGAACCTTACGTGTATGTACTGCTGAACCGTTAGTCCGCGACCGCGCTCAAAAACCACACACACGGCGCGGCTACGATGATTTGCTGTTCATCATTTCAAACGCTCTTTCGTGATGATCTCTGACCGGAGTCAAACATCTCGACGTACGAACCATCTGATATTTTCAGAAATGGCTAGCAAACGGCCCCTAAGAAAAAGAGGAACTGCTCCTTTGGGATTCTTCGAGGAAGGTTGGTCAACGTAACTTTTAATACATTATTAGTAGACCTAATCTTAGCTAAAATAATTACCACTGATACCAGCGAGATTTGCATTGAATTGTCCCGACCGACCCGGGGCCGGCAGCGGCCCTGCCCCTGCTGTGCAAATTTCGCATGATCGTATCAAGTGGGGATAACCAGTCCAGTAGACTGTTCTGTATCTGAAAGTGTGACTGAGTCAGTGAGTGTGAGAGTATGACATGAGAGCTCAAGAGTTTGGAATGAGTTGTTCTAACTCAGCTACCAGGTACTGTATATGTACTGAACTGTTAGTGTTACTGTGTCACGTAAATTCTACAAGTTATCTACGGTAACTAGATTCTATACACAACCCAGTCGCTGTAGACAGTGTAGATCTAGTATGGTTGGGGCACCACCTATCGGCAGGGCACCTTCCCATCGGCACCCTGCGTATCATGGCTGTTTGCGTATAAGCCACATAGAACGAAAAGGTACGCACGGGATTGAGTGTCATGAGCTATAAAAACGAAGAAACGAAAATCAAACTCAAACAAACCAAGCTAAAAATTACACATCCGCTCAGTAACGACGCATGGCTGTGAAATTCACGTGTATTAACGTGTTACCTATGGCCTGTGAAATTCATGTGTATTACCTATGCTGTGAAATTCACGTGTATACCTATGGAGGTTAGGGGGTGCCGATCGCAAGGTTCCCTTTTTAGCTGCGCGAAGAAAACGAAACGCACGCGCTAAAATTGCGCTATTTTAAAACGGAGATTCATAATCAACGAGACGGTCACGACATTCAAAGCTGCAGTATTTATGGCACATTTGAGGTAAGAATTAGGCGGATTTGTGTTATATTTTTAGAATAAACAAGCTACAGATCTTTAGGGTGACGATACGTGGTACCCCCAACCCTACTAGTAGCGACAGGCTATAATTTATTCGCACAGCGTACTCTAACAGCGTCTGGTCGGGCTAACAAGACGGTAGTCGGTAGTTCTAACAGTTAGGCGTAATCCCTAACAATGTTAGTAGGCATAGGCCTACCTCATATTGGGTGGTGATATCAGGTTCGGTGCAAGCTACATCAACAACACTATTTTCTGCTAACTCTGTTAGGACTTCTAGTGGTAACTGCTCCAGTGAATCAAGATAATCAGTAGAAGCTACGCTAAGACACAAGGGCTTACTCCTGCGAACTAGTACGCTCATGGGCGAAATACTGACGCCATTCCGCCATTGAAAGCAACAGACCGATAGATTGATTAGAGGGCGTACTGTATATTACGCGATCATGATATCAGTGCCGTATCACTGGGTCCTCGTATTTCTGTCTCCCTTTCATTTTTCCCCTTTTTAGGGGGCATACTTAACAGGGGAAGATATGTACCGATGTATGTACTTAGAATCTTGTTTTGTCGTAAAGAAATATCATTCCTGTCTAACCGTGAAATGTATTTGAAAAAAATGTCATTTACTTTCCAATCGCAATCTGCAGGCCCACAAAGTTTGAGCTGAAGTAGGTAGACAAAACTATGTTTCGGGAGGGAGAGAGAAATGAGATAGGTGGCGTTTGTCAGCTCAAATACAAACTTGCTGAGGGACTACTGATAAAAAAAGTAATTACATTACTTCAATTTTTTTTTTTTTACATATCGACAGAAAATATATTTTTTGTGATATTTTGAGGTCTGAAATGCAATTCTACCGCTGTGTGCTTCCTTTTAAAATGAAGAAAATGAAAGGAAGGTAGGGTTTGCTCCATAGGCTCACGTGTTTAAGAAGCTTGCGGTATTATTACTAAATTGGCTGCCATTGGGCTCCATGTTGGGCTCCCGCTCCATGCCGTACTACACCCGTTTGCGTGTGAAGTCGCGAGAGTACGCCCTCTTAGCTTCTATACTCTTTGATTGTGTCTCAGCACTAACTTAAGCACTGGCAGCCACTGGCACTGGCGATAAAACTGAAGCGAACTTGAAGTCCGTAGGTGCTGGTAGGATGACCTCAAAAATATGTCATAAATTTCTGGTTGCTAGTGCTGGGCAAACTTGTGAAAGATTGGTCTGTCCGAAGGAGGAGTCTTTTATTTTTTTTTTTTTTTGACGTTACTTATGGCTCTCTACCTCCGGACTATGTCTATAGGAGGGGATCCGTAAAGCCAGATGCAGTCTCTGCTCTGTGGAACATATCCCCGTCGACGAGATACAGACCAATCTTTCGGTCAAGTGCTGGGCTTGGTGTTGAAATCAAAGAATGTCGTCTGCTGAACCTAGCTCCGCCATTTCGTAGTGTAAGAGTTAGGCCTGTAGCATGTACATTTTATGCTAATGCAATGGTCACCCACGCCACGAAACGTAGGCCCTACACGAGCATGTGGCTTCATAAATCTGAGCCTGGAAGCATAAAATTAAATATTAAGTTGTGTTTTGAAGAATGGTTGAAATTTGGGGCATTTTAGTCTGTCTTCCTCACTTTGTGTCTAAAAACTAAGCAGTCCTGCATCTTTTAATATTCGAGTGTAATCATGCGCCATCACTTTTCGTCGTGCGATTCTCACGGACCTTGCGATGCTGCGATTCCAACACCTATTGCTGGGGATCAATAACTTTGATAAGTATCGCTTAGTTAATCCGACCGTCGGTGTTGGAGCTCAATTTAAGTCAGTCATTTGGGAGCTAGCACTAGCACTGATCTTGAAATCCCCCAATGGCAAAGGATGCTGTATTTTGTAATTTGTATGTTATACCAGTATATCATTCACCTAACGGATTGTTGTGTGATTTTTCTGGCAAACCTTATTTTTCTTCTCTCAATCATTAATAGGTGTATTATTGTTATGTCGTGTGTTTTTTTTTTTCCTCATCAGAATCAAAGATTGACTGTGCAAGTGGCTGATGTGAGAAGGTGTTTCCATAGAAGACTTGCAGTCCATAGAAGACTTGAGGTCCATCCATGACCATTGATCGTGCTGTCCACTGGCTTGCTCCTTTCATGGGTACAAGTACATGATACACATGCAGCGCTGATTTACATCAATATGTGTACATGGCATCCTCCTGGCTGAATTCTGGTGCAAAGAAGTGGATCATCTGATGTCATGTTTTTTCCCGTTTGACCATGTCATCAAGGAGAAGGTATTCCTTTTTCTTTGTTTCTTTATTTCAACCCAGTATGGTTCATTAGGAATTTGAGCATATCGCTGTAACATACCCAAATTCTTGTGCAACATCCTCAAAAACCAGCAGCATGCTATGCGACATTGTAGAATATTCGGGAGTCTTTTATTCCAGCAGTCATTTGGGAGCTAGCACAAGCACCAAACTTTAAATCATCCAATGCTGTATTTTGTATGTTACATCATTTTCCTGTGTGATTTTTCTGCCTAACCTTATTTCACTTCTCTCAATCATCACTATTATCGTTATGTTGTGTTATCTTTTTTTTTTCCTCATCAGAATCAATGATTGATTGTGCCAGTGGCTGACACGAGAAGGTTTCTCCATAGAAGACTTGAAGTCCACCCATGACCATCGATCAGGCTGTCCCCTAGCTAGCTCCTTTCATGGGTACAAGTACATGCAGTGCTGATACGTGTATGGCATCCTCCTGGCTGAATTCTGGTGCAGAGAAGTCCATCTACTGATGTCATACTTTCTCCCGCTTTTCCATGTCATCAAGGGTAAGATACTCCTCTTTCTTTCTTTCTTTGTTTCTTTCTTTTTTCCAACCCATTATTAGTGTAGTTCATGAGGAATTTGAGCATTACACTGCAGCATACCCAAATTCTTGTGCAACATCCTCAAATACCAGCAGCATGCTATGCAGCATCCTAAAATATTGGCAACCTGCTTAAAATAGAATGTGATCAATTTTTGAAAAACATCAAATTACTCTAGGCAATTTGTGCACAATACATGATATGGAATGTTGAACGTAATGGCTTCACCTGTATGTGACACTTAGGGGTTAAAATGATTGTAAAAGTACACTGTATTTTAAACAGTATCTCTCCAGCACATTAGAGTGATGAAATGATGGCTAGGTGTACCACATCAATCTAATCCCATTCTTATGTTTTTTTGCAAGGTAACTATTCTGTGCAAGAATTTTGTGTGTTGAGTATTTGAAGTAGAGTTTAACACGTACTACATGTTATTATTATTTAAAAAAAAATAATAGCGTAATGAATAAATTCTCAGTTCGTTGCAGGAGTGATCTTCCCCAAGAAAATTCTCACGGCTCACGGTTGCAAAAGAAGGACATCTCAAGGCTCCACAACGACAAAGGGCACACTAACCAAGCTATATCAAGACCTAGTTCCTGCGAAGCCTCATCCAGAAGTTGCACCAAAGCTTACTGCTGGATAGTCTTGGACAGTAGAAGTACAAGGACAGTTTTCAAAGCGTGTGAAGTGTGCATGTATGCTCTCATGTCAGGACTGTTGGTTGCTAGATAATTTTTTTTTTGATGCTGTTTTGTTCTGTTGTCCAGTGCTCCTGGTGTCACTTAAGTCCAAATTTGCATTATCTATACAATTCAAAGCTACTAATGATCATGTACATCAAACATGCACTAATATATGTACACTGTATTTAATTATCCAACTAATTCTTTGCAGGTGATATTCTTATAGTTTTAAATCATGTGACTGGCAATAAGCCATACCCACGTACAGTCAAGATGCTGCTCATGAAGCAATAAAAAGCTACTTTTCAATCGTAACAGCAAAGTGAGCAAATGTGCATTCTTATGTCTTATTTGTTGACTGAGGTTCAGTAAGAGTACATTTTCTTCATTGATTTGTTTACATAAACCTACAGTTTTGCAACTGGAAATAATGTGATATTTGTATGATACTTTGACTTCTCACACCCAGCTGCTGAAAAATAACTTTTGAATGTATAATCATAATTGACTGTTTCTACCCTTGTGTACTTTCTTATTCTAAAGGTGCCTAGACCCGGTAGTTGCTGCAGCGCTTTTGGATGAGAGTGCCGATCACCATTAGCATTGATACAAAGACTGCCGAAATTGAGCTGTCTTCAACGGTAAAGCGCGTAGGTGTTGCTAGGTAATGTTGCCTTCATTGTCTTCTCTGCGTGTCAGACAGTCCGTAGAATTTGAATGCCAGGGTGCATGCTTCTTTGTTTGACTTCAGAGAAAAAAAAATATTAAAGCTGTCATCATCAGCAGTGGATTGGACTTCTTCGGACTCATGGAAATGGGTCAAAGCATAAGCGCTAACGATAAAGAGGAGTCGATAGCATAGGTCTCTCAAGGAAGCTTGTGCCGTGCGCCGTGTACGCTAACGATAAAGAGGAGTCGATAGCATAGGTCTCTCAAGGAAGCTTGTGCCGTGCGCCGTGTACGCAAGCAAACCACCGGGTCTATGCGCCTTTAAATGCTAATGACAGTACAGTCAACTCCAGTCAGTCAGTTTTGACTGAAAAAGCGCATCAAATTGGGCAATGTTTGACTTCTGCATGTTCAGAGGAATACACATGACTAGGCCATAAAAATTGGGACTTATTGGTTTCCTCAATTTGGCCATAGTGTATTCGATGTACATGTATGTTTTGGGGAGAGCTTTGGCTGTGTGAAAGTCAATGCTGGTAAGAGCATCGACCTACATGTACTCGTTGCTACATATAGCTTCTTTTATTAAACAGTGAATCAATTAACACTTACAATCTGCACCCATCCACCAACACACACATGGAAGTCAGTTTTTAAATACAGCTGTACATATTTTTTAGACTATAGCTAGAAGGAAAATACATGTAATAGAGAATTGGTTTTCTCCTGTTTCAGAGTCCAGGTTCATATACATGTTTACAAATGTACTGTATCACAATACATATGTATAGGAATTGTAAGAATTATTATTCTGCTCCAGGTAATTTACTGAAAATATTTTTATTTCATCACTTTATGTGAAGACTCTACTGTGCTATTTATTGATCATTATTCATCAAATAGCAAAGCAATTGTGGAAAAATATATTTCTCCAACCAAATTTCCCCATGGTTTCTCAAAGTACTTGTGAAATACAACTGTAGTTAAAAATACATTTTTCTACGATATTGCACTGTGGTTAAATAGTGGGTTTACTATGTACAATGGATCATGGTTGTATCGTTATTTGGGTTGTAATTCTGTGGTTTGGCAGCTGTAAAACCATGTTTTCATCTTTTCCTAACCAAACTTTCACCTTTACCTAACCATGGTTTTACACTTCCTTAACCATGGTTTCACTTCTTCGTAACCATGGTTTGGGCACGGTAGAAACACAAGTTAGTGACCATGGTAAAACCACAGTAATGTCATGGTAAGTGCGTTCCAATTTACCACCTTTAAACCATGGTTACCATGGTTAACTTATGCTAAACCTATGGTTTAACCATGGCTACCATGGTTTAACCATAGTGCACCATTGTTTAACTATGGTTAAACACTAGTGCACCATGGTTTGACCATAATTAAACCATATTGCCCTATGGTTAAACCATGAGTTTATCATGGTTTCATCTTTTCCTAACCGTAGTTTCACCATTTCCTAACCGTGGTTTCACCATTTCCTAACCATGGTTTTACACTTCCTTTACCATGGTTTCACTTTTTCTTAACCATGGTTTTGGCTTGGTAGAAACACAGTAGTGACCATGGTAATACCACAGTAATGTCCTGGTAAGTGCGTTCCAATTTACCACCTTTAAACCATGGTTACCATGGTTAACTTATGCTAAACCTATGGTTTAACCATGGCTACCATGGTTTAACCATAGTGCACCATTGTTTAACTATGGTTAAACTATGGTTAAACACTAGTGCACCATGGTTTGACCATAATTAAACCATATTGCACTATGGTTAAACCATAAGTTTGCCATGGTTTCATCTTTTCCTAACCATAGTTTCACCATTTCCTAACCATAGTTTCACCATTTCCTAACCATGGTTTCACACTTCCGTAACCATGGTTTTACTTTTTCTTAACCATGGTTTTGGTACTGTAGAACCACAGTAGTAACCATGGTAATACCACAGTAATGTCATGGTAAGTGCGTTCCAATTTACCACCTTTAAACCATGGTTACCATGGTTAACCCATGCTAAACCTATGGTTTAACCGTAGATACCATGGTTTAACCATAGTGCACTATTGTTTAACTATTGTTAAACTATGGTTAAACATTAGTGCACCATGGTTTGACCATAATCAAACCATATTGCACTATGGTTAAACCATGGATGGATCCAATGTAAAACCATGGTTATGCCTCATAGTCAAACCATGGTATTTTTTTACAAGGGTAGGGTTTTGAATATAGGGTTACTAGGGTTTTAGAGAGCGGGGTGATTAGGGTTTTGAATGCATAATGTTCTTAGGGTTTTTTAATTTGCTGAGGGTATTAAGGTTTTTAGGGTTGGGGTTATTAAGGTTTTGAATATGGGGTTACTAGGGATTTAGAGTGTGGGGTTATTACCGTATTAAATGAAAAGGTTTTTAGGGTTTTGAATATGTTTGAGATATTAGGGTTTTGAGGGTTGGGGTTATTTGGGTTTTGACTATGGGGTTACTAGGGTTTCGGATTGCGGGGTTATTAGAGTTTTGAATTTTTGGGGGTTAATAGGATTTTCAGGGTCGGGGTTATTAGGGTTTTAAATATGGGGTTACTAGGGTTTTGGAGTGCGGGGTTATTAGGGTTTTGAGTGTATTGGTTTTTAGAGTTTTTAATTTGTTCGGGGTATTAGGGTTTTGAGGGTTGGGTTATTAGGATTATGAATTTGGAGTTGTTAGGGTCTTAGATGTGGGGGGGTGCCTGTTATTAGGGTTTTGAGAGTTTTGAATTTTTTGGGTTATTAGGGTTTCCAGGGTGGGGCTATTAGGGGTTTGAGGGTGCATGGTTTGAGGGTTTTGAATTTGTTCGGGGTATTAGGGTTTTGAGGGTTTAGGTTATTGGGGTTTTGAATATAGGGTTACTAGGGTTTTATATTGCGGGGTTATTATGGTTTTGAGGGTATAGGTGTTTAGGGTTTTGAATTTGTTCGGGGTATGAAGGTTTTAAGGTTAGGGGTTATTAGGGTTTTGAATATAAGGTTACTAGGGTTTTATTGTGCGGGGTTATTAGGGTTTTGAGGTTATAGGTTTTTAGGGTTTTGAATTTGTTCGGGGTATTAGGGTTTTGAGAGTTAGGGTTATTAGGGTTTTGAATATGGGGTTACTAGGGTTTTAATGTGTGGGGTTATTAGGGTTTTGATGGTATAGGTTTTTAGGGTTTTGAATTTGTTCGGGGTATTAGGGTTTTCAGGGTTTTGGTTATAAGGGTTTTGAATTTCTTGTGGTTATTAGGGTTTTCAGGGTCGGGGTTATTACGGTATTAGGGTTTTGAGGGTTGGGGTTGTTAGGGTTTTGAATATGGGGTTACTAGGGTTTTAAATTGGGGAGGGGTTATTAGGGTTTTGAGGGTTTTGAATTTGTTTGGGTTAGTACAGTTTTCAGAGTGGGGATATTAGGGGTTTGAGAGTGAATGTTTTCAGGGTTTTGAATTTGTTCGGGGTATTAGGGTTTTGAGGGTTGGGGTTATTTGGGTTTTGACTATGGGGTTACTAGGGTTTCGGATTGCGGGGTTATTAGAGTTTTGAATTTTGGGGGGTTAATAGGATTTTCAGGGTCGGGGTTATTAGGGTTTTAAATATGGGGTTACTAGGGTTTTGGAGTGCGGGGTTATTAGGGTTTTGAGTGTATTGGTTTTTAGAGTTTTTAATTTGTTCGGGGTATTAGGGTTTTGAGGGTTGGGTTATTAGGATTATGAATATGGAGTTGTTAGGGTCTTAGATGTGGGGGGGGGGTGCCTGTTATTAGGGTTTTGAGAGTTTTGAATTTTTTGGTTTATTAGGGTTTCCAGGGTGGGGCTATTAGGGGTTTGAGGGTGCATGGTTTGAGGGTTTTGAATTTGTTCGGGGCATTAGGGTTTTGAGGGTTTAGGTTATTGGGGTTTTGAATATAGGGTTACTAGGGTTTTATATTGCGGGGTTATTATGGTTTTGAGGGTATAGGTGTTTAGGGTTTTGAATTTGTTCGGGGTATGAAGGTTTTAAGGTTAGGGGTTATTAGGGTTTTGAATATAAGGTTACTAGGGTTTTATTGTGCGGGGTTATTAGGGTTTTGAGGTTATAGGTTTTTAGGGTTTTGAATTTGTTCGGGGTATTAGGGTTTTGAGAGTTAGGGTTATTAGGGTTTTGAATATGGGGTTACTAGGTTTTTAATGTGTGGGGTTATTAGGGTTTTGATGGTATAGGTTTTTAGGGTTTTGAATTTGTTCGGGGTATTAGGGTTTTCAGGGTTTTGGTTATAAGGGTTTTGAATTTCTTGTGGTTATTAGGGTTTTCAGGGTCGGGGTTATTACGGTATTAGGGTTTTGAGGGTTGGGGTTGTTAGGGTTTTGAATATGGGGTTACTAGGGTTTTAAATTGGGGAGGGGTTATTAGGGTTTTGAGGGTTTTGAATTTGTTTGGGTTAGTACAGTTTTCAGAGTGGGGATATTAGGGGTTTGAAAGTGAATGTTTTCAGGGTTTTGAATTTGTTCGGGGTATTAGGGTTTTGATGGTTGGGGTTATTGGGGGATTTGAATATAGGATTACAAGGGTTTTATAGTGCGGGGTTATTAGGGTTTTGAGGGTATAGGTGTTTAGGGTTTTTAATTTGTTCGGGGTATGAAGGTTTTAAGGTTGGGGTTATTAGGGTTTTGAATATAGGGTTACTAGGGTTTTATAGTGCGGGGTTATTAGGGTTTTGAGGGTATAGGTTTTTAGGATTTTGAATTTGTTCGGGGTATTAGGGTTTTGAGAGTTAGGGTTATTAGGGTTTTGAATATGGGGCTACTATGGTTTTAATGTGTGGGGTTATTAGGGTTTTGATGGTATGATTTTTTAGGGTTTTGAATTTGTTCGGGGTATTTGGGTTTTCAGGGTTGGGGTTATCAGTGTTTTTACTATGGGGTTGCTAGGATTTCGGATTGCGGGGTTATTATGGTTTTGAGGGTAAGGTATTAAGGGTTTTGAATTTGTTGGGGTTATTAGGGTTTCCAGGGTGGGGCTATTAAGGTTATGAGGGTGCATGTTTTGAGGGTTTTGAATTTGTTCGGGGTATTAGGTTATGAGTGTTTAGGTTTTTAGGGTTTTGAATATAGGGTTACTAGGGTTTTATAGTGCGGGGTTATTAGGGTTTTGAGGGTATAGGTTTTTAGGGTTTGATGGTATGATTTTTTAGGGTTTTGAATTTGTTCGGGGTATTTGGGTTTTCAGGGTTTTGGTTATAAGGGTTTTGATTTTCTTGGGGTTATTAGGGTTTTCAGGGTCGGGGTTATTAGGGTATTAGGGTTTTGAGGGTTGGGCTTGTTAGGGTTTTGAATATGGGGTTACTAGGGTTTTAAATTGGGGAGGGGTTATAAGGGTTTTGAGGGTTTTGAATTTGTTTTGGTAAGTACAGTTTTCAGAGTGGGGATATTAGGGTTTTGAGAGTGAATGTTTTGAGGGTTTTGAATTTGTTCGGGGTATTAGGGTTTTGAGGGTTGGGGTTATTGGGGGATTTGAATATAGGGTTACTAGGGTTTTATAGTGCGGGGTTATTAGGGTTTTGAGGGTAGGTCCCCTATAGGTTTTGAGGATTTTTAATTTGTTCGGGGTATTATTGTTTGGAGGATTGGGGGTTAATAGGAATTTGAATATGGGGTCACCAGGGTTTTAGAGTGCGGATTTATTAGGAATTTGAAGGATTAGGTTTTTAGGGTTTTGAATTTGTTCGGGGTATTAGGGATTTTAGAGTTAGGGTTATTAGGGTTTTAAATTTGGGGTTACTAGGGTTTTAATATGTGGGGCTATTTTGGTTTTGATGGTAAAGGTTTTTAGGGTTTTGAATTTGTTCGAGGTTTTAGGGTTTTCAGGGTTGGGGTTATAAGGGTTTTTGAATTTGGGGTTACTAGGGTTTTGAATTTCTTGGGGTTATTAGGGTTTTCAGGGTCGGGGTTATTAGGGTTTTGAGGGTTGGGGTTATTACGGTTTTGAATATAGGGTTACTAGGGTATTAGAGTGCGAGGTTATTAGGGTTTTGAGGGCACATGTTGTTAGGGTTCTTAATTTTGTTAAGGGTATTAGGGTTTTGAGGGTTGGGGTTATTAGGGTTTTGAATATAGGGTTACTAGGGTTTAGAGAGCGGGGTTATTAGGGTTTTGAGGGCATATGTTGTTAGGGTATTTAATTTGTTAAGGGTATTAGGATTTTGACGGGTGGGGTTATTAGGGTTTTTGAATATGGGGTTACTAGGGTTTTAGAGAGCGGGGTTATTAGGGTTTTGCGGGCATATGTTGTTAGGGTTTTTTAATTTGTTAAGGGTATTAGGGTTTTGAGGGTTGGGGTTATTAGTGTTTTTACTATGGGGTTACTAGGATTTCGGATTGCGGGGTTATTATGGTTTTGAGGGTAAGGTATTAAGGGTTTTGAATTTGTTGGGGTTATTAGGGTTTCCAGGGTGGGGCTATTAAGGTTATGAGGGTGCATGTTTTGAGGGTTTTGAATTTGTTCGGGGTATTAGGTTATGAGTGTTTAGGTTATTGGGGTTTTGAATATAGGGTTACTAGGGTTTGATAGTGCGGGGTTATTAGGGTTTTGAGGGCATATGCTGTTAGGGTTTTTTTAATTTGTTAAGGGTATTAGGGTTTTGAGGGTTAGGGTTATTAGGGTTTTGAATATAGGGTTATTAGGGTTTTAGAGAGCGGGGTTATTAGGGTTTTGATTGCATAATGTTCTTAGGGTTTTTTAATTTGCTGAGGCTATTAGGGTTCTTAGGGTTTTTAGGGTTATTAGGGTTTTGAATATGGGGTTACTAGGGATTTAGAGTGTGGGGTTATTACCGTATTAAATGAAAAGGTTTTTAGGGTTTTGAATTTGTTTGAGATATTAGGGTTTTGAGGGTTGGGGTTATTTGGGTTTTGACTATGGGGTTACTAGGGTTTCGGATTGCGGGATTATTAGGGTTTTGAGGGTAATGTATTAAGGGTTTTGAATTTTTGGGGGTTATTAGGATTTTCAGGGTCGGGGTTATTAGGGTTTTAAATATGGGGTTACTAGGGTTTTGGAGTGCGGGGTTATTAGGGTTTTGAGTGTATTGGTTTTTAGAGTTTTTAATTTGTTCGGGGTATTAGGGTTTTGAGGGTTGGGTTATTAGGATTTTGAATATGGAGTTGTTAGGGTCTTAGATGTGGGGGGGGGCTGTTATTAGGGTTTTGAGAGTTTTGAATTTTTTGGGTTATTAGGGTTTCCAGGGTGGGGCTATTAGGGGTTTGAGGGTGCATGGTTTGAGGGTTTTGAGGGTTTAGGTTATTCGGGTTTTGAATATAGGGTTACTAGGGTTTTATATGGCGGGGTTATTAGGGTTTTGAGGGTATAGGTGTTTAGGGTTTTGAATTTGTTCGGGGTATGAAGGTTTTAATGTTAGGGGTTATTAGGGTTTTGAATATAGGGTTACTAGGGTTTTATAGTGCGGGGTTATTAGGGTTTTGAGGGTATAGGTTTTTAGGGTTTTGAATTTGTTCGGGGTATTAGGGTTTTGAGAGGTAGGGTTATTAGGGTTGTGAATATGGGGTTACTAGGGTTTTAATGTGTGGGGTTATTAGGGTTTTGATGGTATAGGTTTTTAGGGTTTTGTTTTTGTTCGGGGTATTAGGGTTTTCAGGGTTTTGGTTATAAGGGTTTTGACTTTCTTGTGGTTATTAGGGTTTTCAGGGTCGAGGTTATTAGGGTATTAGGGTTTTGAGGGTTGGGGTTGTTAGGGTTTTGATTATGGGGTTACTAGGGTTTTAAATTGGGGAGGGGTTATTAGGGTTTTGAGGGTTTTGAATTTGTTTTGGTTAGTACAGTTTTCAGAGTGGGGATATTAGGGTTTTGAGAGTGAATGTTTTGAGGGTTTTGAATTTGTTCGGGGTATTAGGGTTTTGAGGGTTGGGGTTATTGGGGGATTTGAATATAGGGTTACTAGGGTTTTATAGTGCGGGGTTATTAGGGTTTTGAGGGTTTAGGTGTTTAGGGTTTTTAATTTGTTCGGGGTATGAAGGTTTTAAGGTTAGGGGTTATTAGGGTTTTGAATATAGGGTTACTAGGGTTTTATAGTGCGGGGTTATTAAGGTTTTGATGGTATAGGTTTTTAGCGTTTTGAATTTGTTCGGGGAATTAGGGTTTTGAGAGTTAGGGTTATTAGGGTTTTGAATATGGGGTTACTAGGGTTTTAATGTGTGGGGTTATTAGGGTTTTGATGGTATAGGTTTTTAGGGTTTTGAATTTGTTCGGGGTATTTGGGTTTTCAGGGTTCTCGTTATAAGGGTTTTGAATTTCTTGGGGTTATTAGGGTTTTCAGGGTCGGGGTTATTAGGGTATTAGGGTTTTGAGGGTTGGGGTTGTTAGGGTTTTGAATTTGGGGTTACTAGGGTTTTAAATTGGGGAGGGGTTATTAGGGTTTTGAGGGTTTTGAATTTGTTTGGGTTAGTACAGTTTTCAGAGTGGGGATATTAGGGTTTTGAGAGTGAATGTTTTGAGGGTTTTGAATTTCTTTGGGGTATTAGGGTTTTGAGGGTTGGGGTTATTGGGGGATTTGAATATAGGGTTAGTAGGGTTTTATAGTGCGGGGTTATTAGGGTTTTGAGGGTAGGTCCCCTATAGGTTTTTAGGATTTTTAATAATGTTAGGGGTATTAGGGTTTGGAGGATTGAGGGTTATTAGGAATTTGAATATGGGGTCACCAGGGTTTTAGAGTGCGGATTTATTAGGGATTTGAAGGATTAGGTTTTTAGGCTTTTGAATTTGTTCGGGGTATTAGGGATTTTAGAGTTAGGGTTATTAGGGTTTTTAATATGGGGTTACTAGGGTTTAAATATGTGGGGCTATTTTGGTTTTGATGGTAAAGGTTTTTAGGGTTTTGAATTTGTTCGAGTTATTAGGGTTTTCAGGGTTGGGGTTATAAGGGTTTTTGAATATGGGGTTACTAGGGTTTTGAATTTCTTGGGGTTATTAGGGTTTTCAGGGTCGGGGTTATTAGGGTTTTGAGGGTTGGGGTTATTAGGGTTTTGAATATAGGGTTACTAGAGTTTTAGAGTGCGAGGTTATTAGGGTTTTGAGGGCACATGTTGTTAGGGTTTTTAATTTCTTAAGGGTATTAGGGTTTTGAGGGTTGGGGTTATTAGGGCTTTGAATATAGGGTTACTAGGGTTTTAGAGAGCGGGGTTATTAGGGTTTTGAGGGCATATGTTGTTAGGGTATTCAATTTGTTAAGGGTATTAGGATTTTGACGGGTGGGGTTATTAGGGTTTTGAATATGGGGTTACTGTAATGTAACGGGTGGTGTTACATTTGGAATGTTATTATGAAGCAGAAATGAAGGAGCTCAGGTACAGTTTTGATACATTTCATCGATGCAAAGTGTTTATTCACAATCGTTCAGAGAAATATCACGATGAAGTTCAATGACAAGTTAAATGACGAGTATGTACATCAGAGTAAAATATAGAAGTATCAAGATGCAGGAGAGAGAGCAATATCAAGTAGAGGTTGACTCTCTGATCTCGAAATCATCATCTCTCTTGGGGGCTTGGAAAGAACACCAAACTTGGAAATGTTCAATGGGTGATGGGTGAGAATTTTGGTAAGACAACCAATCAAAAAGGGATAACTAAAAAGAGTGACCAAAGGGGTTGTCCTAAGGGGTGATGTTTGACCAATTAAAGGAGGGGGATTCTTTTGTGGAGGAGGAAGTATTATAAGATAAGGGGCAGACAAAGAGTCTGGTTGTTCACAAGGTGTGTGTATATAATCTTTGGGTATTTAAACCAGGGACAAAGAAGGGTTGTTACGAGGGTGATTACTGACTCCTTGATGTAAACATCAAACAAGGGTACTTAACGACAGGAAATTAATAGTAAATAATCTTGGTGTTATATTCTGAGGTGAGTATACAAAAGCAAGGGAATTAAGTTGAGTTGTTAATGAACAGGAAGTTATCCCCAAAATATCCTAAGTATACATTACATCCCCTTTTGTTAGGAAACAAGGCTCGGGGGGGGGGTTAAAATATTACAAACAAATCAGAACAAAGAGAGGCTTCTGGAATTTCCAGAATCTGAATGTTGGAAAACAAAATGATAGATATCATAAATAAAAACAAATGAATGGTAGGTAGTGGAACTCAAATCATTACTGTCCCACTATCACTTTCACACATTCACTCTCACACATTTAAATGACATAATGATGATCTATTTACAATGAGATACAGTGAATAAGGTAACCAAAACTAATGCAATATTCTTCAACATAATTATCCTAAAATGGTCAATTTCTTCAACCATAACAATAACAACTGAGCAATGACTATAATTTATAACTTCAATATGCTCAATTATCAAACAAGGAAAATTAAACCAGCACAAAATATGCATGAATAGGAATTCATGATTAAAAGAGCAAATCAGGAAATATCAGCGAAAATTAATATATCAAATCATAATCAAGAATTTGAGTCATTCTCGCAGACGCTAATTTCCAAGCATCTAATTGAGTATCAGCGGAGAGGTAACGAGTGCGCTCGAGGTATGAGAGCTATCTGTGCGGCCTATTAGGAATTATCACTTCAGTGAAGGATGTACACAGAAGAATATGACTCTCAAACCTCACTCGATAAGAAAGTAAATTTCTCCAAATTGATAACAATAGAAGTAAGCGAAAGAACAGACACTGCCAAGTCTGTTTATTAAAATGAGTTTAAACTCAAATTTCTCCAATCAGTGTCAAGACAATTAATTTGATACAATAATATAACATGCAATTACACAGCCTTGAAAAAGGATTCCAAAGCTTATATTCTCATTATTTTGGCAATGAGATTAATAATGTGAAAGTTACGTATATTACTTCAGCAACAAATACAACAAATCATAAAATGACAAAGAAATATATCATATACAGCTTTAGACTTATAAAGCTTATCAAGAAAATTATGTGTATAATCGTTTCATATATTTCTTTGGTGTTCCCGTGACAGGAATGATCCTATCAATCAGAATTTGTCTTATCAAGTTACTTGTGTCTGTATACAGTCCCATGTTCCACCAAAATCTAACCTCTTTGGGGTTATTACCGTCAGTCGGAGTCCTAATGAATGAAGTCAGTACTTGTAATTGCCCGTTCTTAAATCGTCCTCGGTGTAGGGTCATGTCATTGTCAGAAGGCGCAGTTGTTAGAAGGTCAAATTGTCGTTCAAGGTCAGTTTGTCGTAGGGGGGTTGGGGCGGCTATTCCGTTGTTAGGGGTAATGGATGTCACATAGTCAGATGTTTGGATTGGGTCTGTCGTCTGAAAGCACATGATGTGATCAGCAGTGCATTCAGGAGGGGTGTGGTCATGCTCATCAATAAAATTTACTGATGGTTTGTCAGAGGTTTCACCGTCTCCAGGGGTCACTGTCTTTCCAAGTGCCTCTTTCAGTCGCTGGAGGTGGGTGATGGGTTTCCTCTCATCCGATGCTTTCATGAAACAGGGTTTCAACCTGTTGTAGTTAAAGATATCTCGCAGAATTTCACCTTTGAGAGTGGAGAGAATGAAGTGGGTTCTATCGAGCACTTCATGCACAACTAAAGGTCCGACCCAAGCAGCTGCAATCTTTCTCGAGTTTGCAGTGAGGGAGGAAGAAGTTGGCTTGTACAAATAGACTAGCTGGCCTACTGAATAGATAGGAGTTTGCCGTAGTTTATTTGTAATGGCGACATTCTGCTTGTCTTGAGTTCTCCTTTGGAGCGAAAGCATCGTGTGTGAGATCTGGTCAAATTTCCGTTTGAGATGGGAAACATATTCGTCATAAGTCTGGGTCAGACCAGACATTGGGTTGAAGGTCAAGTTAGTCATGGTTGGGGGGTCTCGTCCAAATACAAGTTGGTAAGGGCAGTGGTCACCTAGATGAGGGGAAGAGAATGAGTTGTAGGCATAGCAAGTAGTGGGAATAAACCGAACCCAATCTGTTCCAAATTGGTTCAAGTTCACCTTGAGGAAGTCAGAGAGTGTTCGAATGTGGCGTTCAACTTGTAAGCTGCCGTGGTTTGCAACACTAATCACTTTCCTATCAATGTTCAGGGCGTTACACAGTGTAGTCAGTAGTTTGCCTGTGAGAGCGGCTGCTGCGTCAGTCACAAGGCAGGAAGGGGGTCCGAAAATGCAGATAACCTTTTGTATCAATGCCTCACAAATTGTTTCGGCATCGAGAGTGCGAAGTGGGGCACAAATAACAAAGCGGGTTATCTCATCACAAATGACCATCAAATGTCTAAAACCAGTTGCCGAGGTAGGCATGGTCTTAAAGTCAAGGCTTATTCTGTCAAAGGGTCGATAGGAGTCAGGTACGCGAGTGTGAAATGGGCGTAACTTGTCTGGTTTGCCACGGAACTGTTGGCATCTCAGGCAAGCTTTGACATAGTTTTGTACCCTGTCAAACATCTGTGGCATATAGTAATTACGTCGTATTGTCAAGTAAGTGCGCATTGTTCCTTGGTGGTTGCTAAGTAGGTTGTCATGGTATTGTGAAATGATAACATCAGTCAGTGATTCTGGTACAGCAAGTTGTAGTTTAAAGTCGTCAGTCTTGTCAAAGAAAAGGCGGAATAATACACCATCACATAGGATGTATTGCTCAGCTTTCAGCTGAATTGTTTTCGCTGCCTTTTTGTCACTAGGTAATATGTCATGGGCTAGAAAGTCATAGATCGGTTTGAAAAATGGAGATGTCTCTTGTTCTGTCTTAAGTCTTCGTATGTCAATGGGCAGGTTGTAGTCACGGATGATTTTTCTCTTTATCAAGTCTAGTACTTTGTCTATGTCATGTTGTTTGGGTATATGTGGAGCAACAATCTGCTCAACATTTGAGATCAGTGGCTTAGGGGCTGTAAACAAGTCTGGGGGCACATCCCTGTATGTTTGTGTACACGGTGACTCATTTTGTTTGTCCACCAGTCTAGGTTCTGTGCGCTTCGGAGCTTTAGGTGTTGGTTTCTGTGTGTTGGGTCTGTTATGGTCATGTGGGGCAAAGTGTGTCGTAGTTGGGGGCAGGTCAGGGGGTGTGTCTAATGCTGATCTCTGATTGGCCGATACATGTGAATGTGGGGTATTGTTATTGGGTGCAGGTGTGATGATTGGTTCAGGGGGTGGGGCGGTGTCAGTATCAATATTGTTGTGGTTGTTAGTTTTGGGTCTGTCAGGATAAAGATTGGGAACAGAAATACCCATCTTTTTAGCAAAGGCGCGTGTCACTGGACGCTCGGCAGGTTGTATGGGATTAAGATGATCTAGGTCATGATTATCAACTAAACTAAATGAAATGGGCACTACATGATCTATTTCGGCATGTTTGTCGCTTGGTATGCGAGACAGAAAATCTGCTAGGACAAGTTCGGTACCCTCCTTGTATGCAATCTTAAAGGAGTACTCTGATAATTTCAAGATTAGTTTCTGAAGGCGGGTGGTGGATGGTTCATCTTTGGACTTTAATATCTGAACAATTGAGCTGTGATCAACAAATGCATTGAATTCACAGCCACGCAACAAGTGTTTGAAAGCAGTTATGTTTATCAAAAGGCCAAACAATTCTAGTTCTGTTACACTATACCTCTGGCAAGCGTCAGGGAGAACTTTAGAGTAATAGCCTATAACTCTTTCATGTCCGTTGATGATTTGAGTCAAGTAAGATCCAGTCGCAGTCCGTGATGTGTCACTGTAAAGTGTGAATCGTCCGGTATTCGTAGGCATGTGTAGTATAGGGGGTTTGGTCATGAGGTCTTTGATTTTGTTAAAGGCGCGTTCATGTTCGTCAGTCCATTTGAATTTCTTACTCTTTCTGGTAAGCTGGTGTAGTGGCTTCAAAATAGACTGTATGTTGGGGAAGAATCCTGCAACATAATTGACAGCACCAATTAACCGTCTAACTTGTCTGGGTGTCTTGGGTCGAGTCATGTTGTGTATAGAGGCGCATCTATTGTTCAGTGGTCGAAAACAAGCCTCACCGTCCGAGTTAATAGTTATCCTATGTCCCATGTAGTCTACGTCATTGGTGAAAAGTTTACATTTCTTAGGAGAGATTTTAAGTCCATTGTCAGAGAGGGCCTGTAATACTTTGGTCAGGTGGAGTTTGTGGGATGTCTTGTCAGGGCTAAATAGGATTATGTCATCATGGTGAGCAATGCAGAAATTGCGGGAGTTGGGAATGGTGCCTAGAATGTTGTCGATTTTTGCTTGGAATAGTCCGGGTGAAATGTTAAGTCCTTGGGCAAGTCGTTTATAGTAATAGTGCTTTCCTCCATGATAGGAGGCAATGCCGGTATACTGTTGTGCTTGTTTAGAGAGGGGAATGCAGTGAAAGGCAGATTTGAGGTCGATGACACTCATTACTTTAGTCTTAGCATGTCCGATGCGTTTAAGGGTTTCAGTCAGTAGGGGAAAGGGATGGTTGATACGTCTAATTCTAGAGTTCAGGTAACGAAAGTCAGTCACTACTCGTTTTTCAGTCTTGTCTTTCTTGGCAATGAGTAACACAGGCGAGGTGTATGCCTGATGTCCAACCTCAAGTATACCAAGTTTCACGAGTTTGGTCAGTTCCTTTTCGATTTGTCGTTTGTCAGGTTCAGTAGCAAAGTATGGTCGAATCAAAAATGGTTCGTCATTGGTCAAGTGTATGTCTACTTCAAAGTTTGGGCAACTAGATAGCTCACCATAGAGGGAGAATGCGGGTCTGTTGTCTTTAAGGATCTGTATCAACTCATTCTTTTCAGAGGGAGAAAGCACACTATCCTTTAAGTCAATATGGGCTCTAATGATTTGGTCTTCAGTCATGTTAGCAATGGGGTCACTGGGATCAAGGTGGGGGTATTTGTCAAGGTTTGCTTGTCTAGTCTGGTTGTCAAGGTTACTGCCTGCGGTGTCAAGCTGAGTGGAGTAAAGTGCATGTGTGTTGTCAGTCAAGGTCATAGTTATGTTATCTACTGGGAGGGGCTCAGTCACACGTACGGGGTTAGTAGTGTCGAGAAAGGCAATCGCCCTACCCTTAGAGAAATGTAGAGGTCTGTCAGTAGTATTAGTCACAATGATTTGAGTCGCACCTTTTGTTAGTTTTACCACCATTGTTGACGGGCAGTGCCTACTGAGGTAGTCATTGGAAGTCAGTATGACGTCAGAGTTACGTAAGTGGGCAGGTGTATGTCCCTGTAGTGTCATGAGTCTGGACCCAAATGGTTCGATTTTCACCTTTGATGTAGGGGAAAATGGTATCCTACGCCGTTTGATTTTGAACCTATGGTCCCTGAAAGTCAAAGTCCCGTCTACGTCCGAAAGTGTGTTATTGCCTAATATCAAATCAACACCAACAAGGTTTTCAACGACTAAAGCAGAAATTTCGAATTTGTAACCTTGAATTGTGACTCTGAATTTAATCGCGGTTTGCGCTTCAAGGAACTGCCCGTTCCCTAGTTTAAATCGAGTAGGAGTCACGCTCTGCCTCTTTAGGTTGGAAAGGTGTTGAGTTGATTTAACATAGCGGTCAGAAATCAATGTCTTGGTAGCACCACTGTCAAAAAGAATGAAAATGTGCTTACCACTGTCAATTCGTCCCTTAACAAAGTTATTACTAGTCAGTTGCAGGTCTACGTCCTCTGTCCCTAAGTATGTCGATTTGAGTTTTTGTCCGTCCCTAGGCCTGGGGTGTTCATTTTGGGAGGTGGAATAGAGAGCGCTTCTATTTTCCTCCCTTAATGAAAACCCTGGGGATGTGTGTCGAAGTACTGTCCTGTGTATTGTAGATGTTGTTGTTGTTGTTGTTGTTGTTGTTGTTGTTGTCGATGATGATGTCGGTTATAGTCATTGTATTGTTGTCTGTGGGGTGGGGGTGGTCCGTAATATTGGGGTCGTCTGTCGCGTTCAATGTCTCTCAACCTATGCCGACAATCCCTCCAAAAATGGCCAGGAATGTGACAATAGTCACACTTGCCAGCGAATCGAGGTCGAGACCGTTGGTCGCGTCCTCGGCTTTGTGACCGATAACGATCACGAGAAGGAGAGCGCCGTCCAGGATGTCTGTCTCTACTATCATGTCGTCTGTCTCTACTTAAACTACGTCTGTAGTCAGAATGATGTCGGTCCCTACTTAAACTACGTTCATGTCTGCTGTGGTCGTCCCTATGTCGAGTCCTACTAGCGCTGCGGCTGGTACTGCGGTCAGAGTCATTGTGTTGGGAATGTCGATTTCGCCTTCGTCCTCGGGAGTCTAATTTCTGTTCGGTTTTAAATCTAAGGGAGGAAATTTCCTCACTTAGGAGGTCGACATCGTCTTGGGTTGCGAATGTCACCTCTTTTGTCGGGGTAGTGTCAGTCCTAAGATCTATGAAAAGCTGCGCTTTCGCGGCTATCTCGTCAGGGGTGGTCGTTGAGGTCGGCGATGCCATAAGAATGGCGGCGCGACAGTCGGGGGTCAGTGCAGCAAGTAAACGGTCCTTTATTTGCTTCTCCCCATAGTCTATGTAGGAGGCAGTCTGTCTGAGTCGTTGGAGAAAAGTTTCGACACTCTCTCCATCAGTCATAGTCATGGTGTTAAAGTCAGTAACCCTAGCAAAAGTCGATTTGGCGGGGCTAAATCGCCTAGTGAAAGCCGTCTTTAGGTCGTCATAAGTAGTGAAAGTCAATTTGTCTATCCAGAGTCTGGCCTGTCCCTCTAATGTCCGCTTGAAAGTCTTAAGTATAGTCGTCAAGTTGCCAGCATTGTCCGAGTCAATGTCATGGGCGTCTAAATAGTCTTCAAAGGTCAAAATATGGGCAGTACAGTCATTGTAATCTAGTCGGTTGCCAGAAAATTTAGTCGGTAAAAAGTCGGTCTGTCGGAGGGTCCTACTGGTGGTCATGGTGGTATTGGTACTGTGATTGGTAGTGTAATATTGAGTAACACAAAGCCTATCTAATCAAATATCAAAGTCAAAGATCAGTAATAACAGTCAAACAAATATGAGTATGAAAAATTCATAAGGAAACACATGAGGATTAAATGCAAATAACCAGTCAAAATAAAACAGTGCAAACTCAGTAAGCACTAATCAAAATCAACATACTCTCAAATATCTCTCACACTGGGACAGTAATAACAATCAAAGTTCCACTTACCCAATGTGAAAGGGTTCAACCAAGTCTCCAATTCCCGAAATAATTGCATAATATAGTATTCCAAAAACAAGAAAATAATCACAATAAGCAATCAAAGATCAGTCCTCCAAGTTAAGAGTCAATTATCCTTGAAAATGTTATTAGTGTTTACACTGTAAGTGTCTAGTCCTGAATCCGTCTGGTAGTCCTATCGTTGTCAAAATGTGTCAGTCATTATTCAGCAAAGCGTCCATTTTTGAAGAATTTTCCATGGAGCTGCATCCGCGTCAACACCAGTCATGGGTCCTCTTCGTACGTCCCTCAGGTCGTGGTCGTCGTAGTCCTCGTTGCGTCGTCATCCAAGTCAGGCACGATGTCGCCATCCAGGTCACGGTCATCATCATTGTTAATAGGTGGAGGTTTAAGTCGTCGGTCATCAATCAGTCGTCATTTGCAAAGGCCATGTCACCACAAAGTTCGTTGTCTAAATAATTGTTGGAAGTCCATCGCCTGATTCGTTAGCACTGCAGTTTCGAAGTTGACGAAAAATCTGTTATATAGTCACATTTCAACAATTTTCAGGTCGCATGCTCCCACGGTCCTATTAATGCTCGGCCTGCATGGTCTGGTGAAAGTCTCCTTCCAAAATCGATGTCGAGTTGTAATGATGAGGTATTCCGATATAGGATCGATATAAGGTTCTCCACCATGTAATGTAACGGGTGGTGTTACATTTGGAATGTTATTATGAAGCAGAAATGAAGGAGCTCAGGTACAGTTTTGATACATTTCATCGATGCAAAGTGTTTATTCACAATCGTTCAGAGAAATATCACGATGAAGTTCAATGACAAGTTAAATGACGAGTATGTACATCAGAGTAAAATATAGAAGTATCAAGATGCAGGAGAGAGAGCAATATCAAGTAGAGGTTGACTCTCTGATCTCGAAATCATCATCTCTCTTGGGGGCTTGGAAAGAACACCAAACTTGGAAATGTTCAATGGGTGATGGGTGAGAATTTTGGTAAGACAACCAATCAAAAAGGGATAACTAAAAAGAGTGACCAAAGGGGTTGTCCTAAGGGGTGATGTTTGACCAATTAAAGGAGGGGGATTCTTTTGTGGAGGAGGAAGTATTATAAGATAAGGGGCAGACAAAGAGTCTGGTTGTTCACAAGGTGTGTGTATATAATCTTTGGGTATTTAAACCAGGGACAAAGAAGGGTTGTTACGAGGGTGATTACTGACTCCTTGATGTAAACATCAAACAAGGGTACTTAACGACAGGAAATTAATAGTAAATAATCTTGGTGTTATATTCTGAGGTGAGTATACAAAAGCAAGGGAATTAAGTTGAGTTGTTAATGAACAGGAAGTTATCCCCAAAATATCCTAAGTATACATTACATTACTACGGTTTTAGAGAGCGGGGTTATTAGGGTTTTGAGGGCATATGTTGTTAGGGTTTTTTAATTTGTTAAGGGTATTAGGGTTTTGAGGGTTGGGGTTATTAGAGTTTTGACTATGGGGTTACTAGGATTTCGGATTGCGGGGTCATTAGGGTTTTGAGGGTAAGGTGTTAAGGGTTTTGAATTTGTTGGGGTTATTAGGGTTTCCAGGGTGGGGCTATTAGGGTTATGAGGGTGCATGTTTTGAGGGTTTTGAATCCCAAAAAACCCTAACAGCATATGCCCTCAAAACCCTAATAACCTCGCACTCTAAAACCCTAGTAACCCTATATTCAAAACCCTAATAACCCCAACCCTCCAAACAAATTCAAAACCCTAACTACCCCGACCCTGAAAACCCTAATAACCCCAACAAATTCAAAGTCCCATAATAACCCCTACCCTGAAAACCCTAACAACCCTACACTTTAGAAACAATCAGCTAATCATTAAACTCTGATGCTCCATGGCAGATAATACATACAGTTTGTCATAAACATCAGCTTTTTCCTACGGTGGAAAAACAAATATTTACCCACTCTATTCAAATCTTATTTTGGCTTGATTCATCTTGTCTTATTTATCATGTGTAAACACAGATCATTAGAGCATTATCATTTTCTCATTCTTTTAGTTTACACTATTATGATACAATAATTAGGTGTTAATCTAACAGGCATAATTTAATATTACCCTGCATTATACTACTATATGGGAGTGTATTTTCTTAATAGCTATATGCAGGAACATTGTCAGATGATGATGCATTTTAATGAGACACTACACCAGTAAAACCCTTCGGTTATCAATAGAGCCCGGTAGGAATTAAACCTGCCACGGTCATCCAGGTTGAAGTCTTGTATCTGTCTGTCTCTGTATTTATTTGCAGTTATGTCAAGAACCTAATGACCGTGACACAATGCACACATTCTTTTCCTTCTTTCCACATGATATAAAGTACCGAAAATATGGAATCTGGTGTTATGGTGAGCAGTGTGGTGGTACAATATCTAGTTGATACTGCTCTGTAGAAGGGTAAATGATTTTGCAATTAGAATGGAGAAATAAGTTTGATTTGAAGGTTAGTATTTGCAACTGAATGAATTAACCCCACTACTCGGTAGAAATAATGTGCAAAACAAAATGCAGGAATATCAGCTAACCTCTTTATTCTAAATATCATGTTATCCTGCACAAAACTCTTATCCGAGATTCTTTTTTTTTTCGCTATGGAGAAACATTATCACTGAAGATTATAATTCAAATGTACCTTAATGAGACACTGAGACCGACACCAGTAGTAAGACCCTTAGGTTATCAATAGGGTCCCGCCGGAATTGGACCTCCCACGGTCATCTAGTTGAGGTGTCTATGTTTTTATCATGTACTTTTTCTGTCTGGATCTGTCTATCTCTGTATATGGAGTTATGTCAAAAACCTAATGACAGTGATACATCATTTTTGTATACTAATACATGGTTTTATTTGCAGAAAAAAAAAACCCTCATAAATATTGTGTTGTATGTCTTTAAAAAAAATTTATTCAGCATCACAGATGAGAAGAACATGTTGCTTATTCTCGTTCGAATTGATTTCATTGTGAAGAAGAGCCTATAACATCGAATGAATTTCAAATGAAGAATATCCCACAAACAGTGGGTGTGTCTTTCTTGCTGTAGCTGAGAAATATGAGTTGCTAGACAGGTTATTATACCTTGGGTTGAGTGCATCCCTTATTGCGCAGGCTGTATGGTTTCACTGGTTTTCTCTCTCCCCTCTCCCTCTCTGTCACTCCTTCTACACCTGTTTCACGTCATCCAAAACAGTCACTGTTTTGTTATGTCAGTAAGCTTTGGATTTGAGATTTGCGTGTCTTAGTTCGAAAGAAATGTTGTGTGCAATATTTTGGTTTTTTCTTTCTGCTAGGGAGATTCTTGGTATCTAAAATAAGACGAGTGTTACGGCGCTTCTCTCATAGTGGATTTGTCAAGTGCGAATGCCAGAACGCTAGACGTCTGATCTTGCCGCTATCAATTCATCAATTGCAGTGAAAGGCTGTGGCCAATGTCAACAGTGCCTTGTGTTTTTTCTCTCGTCTCGACTCGACTGACACAAGCACTCCATAGTGTAAATTGACTGCATACTGAAGAAGTATTCAGTGCCTTTCCCTGATTACTTGACTTGATTCAGCATCTGTGGGCATAAAGTTCCTCTAACTTTATTTGCGACACGGTACTTGTTCCTGACTGAAATGTCTATGTCTTATAATGTTATCAGTTAGAGGGGATAAACTAATTTGTAGAGTGCATCAACTAGGCCTATAGATATAAATGAAATGACGATGAAACATGCTACAATGTAACACAATTACATATTTGCTTTATGAGTTGTACATGGACTGAAAGATACACTTCTCTTCTTTCATTTTATTTTTGATGCACAACTCATTGTTGAAAATTCGTGCATGACTGAGTTAGAACAGTAGACACTAGTGATACTAAATTTTTATTTGAACGATTAAATGTCGACTTTGAATGAGTTTTTCATACTTTCTCAGCAATCTTTTGCAAAAAATAAAATCATAGCCGTAATAGCCATTCTTTTTCCTTTCATACGATATCCCATGCGTCAAAAATGATCAATGCCCTCTCGAGAAAACTGAATTTGAAAATATGCTTCCATTTTAACCAGATAGATAGATAATAAATAAGGAGCCAGTTAGCTCTCCCGACATGCCCAACTTGGCAGATAACAATGGCCTTCATGCTTAAAAGGAATTTACACAAACATGAAGGGAGGGGGTAAAAGAGATTGTTACTGACGGTTCGGTTGTGACTAAGGTCTTAAATTAGCACATGATCATGAGCTTGCCTGACCATGCAGCTAACTAGAGCAATGGTGTTCATCAGCGGAATGTTGGGAGAAACGGACCAAAAAAACCTTCCTAGCCCCCCCCCCCCCCCCCGAAAAAGACGACTTTGTGCCCTGCACTTGGACCTTTAAAATGCTAGAAGCGCAAGTACATTCATAAAAGTGATGGACTCTCTCTTTCTAAATTACTTCACCTCCCCCTTCAAAAACTTCAAAACCCTGTCAGTGGTGAAGGACTTATACGCGTAAACAAAATGTATGTAATGTAGAGAGGAATGAAAACAGTGAAATCAGTTTGAGGTATTTATTATCAAAATGTGTATCATTTTGTAATGTTGACTTCCCATAGCCATTGGACTGCGTGCAGCCTGAGCATACTCACGATATTAGTCTTCAATGTTTTGGTTATGTCTCATAGCTTATTCTAAATAAATGACAACAAAGGGCTTTCCATCTCATACAGCATTATCTGTAAATACCTCCCCCCCCCCCCCGAACAACACTCACTGCAGCACTTCGGTTATTTTGTGTGAATTCAATGGTGCAGATGAGTCCATTGTCTAATGCTAAGTCGGGAGAGCTGAATGCTTGTTTTTCGACTATCGGTAGAATTGGTAATAATGAATCATGTTTTCATGCAAATTTTTCTCAAGCATGCATTATTCATATTTGACGCGTTAGGTCTCATGAAAGAAGAAAATACATGTATGACTATTTGGCTAATGAAAGCCTCAAAATAATTTCACCCCCCCCCCCTCCCCATCTTTTCTCTCTCTCTCTCTCTCTCTCTCTCGCTCTCTCTCTATCAAAGTAACTTTATTTGTATGTTCATTACTCTTGTGTTTTGATGTCCATTCGCTAAATCCTCGTTTACTGCTATTTTTTTTTTCGATCGAGGCGTTGTGGAGTCTTCACGTAGACTATAATGAAGATGTAAGTACACCTGTATTGTATATACCGCTTTCACTCTCGCAATACATTCTTTTGACGCGAAATTCCATCATTCATGGAAGCCATATTATTCTGAGGAACGGCAGTAAAGAGGGAAGTGAGGAAGTGCTAGATTTGTAAACATCTTTCTTTTAATTGCTGAATGTATTTCCATTCTTTTATGGCTGCAGTTTCTATGCATTTTATCCTCTATTGCTCTTTTTTACTGCATTTTGATGGAAGCGTTATATGGTGCCTTCCCGTGGAGCATAAGCATTACTAGAATTTTTTAACACCTTACACAATGACACTTACAAAATACCTAAAATGTCATTTCTTCTCAAACATGATAAATTGAATTGCTTCAAGGATACCACTTCTAAGAGAACAGGGAGTGGGAGAAGGAATAAATAGATAAGGAGAGGCAGGGACAGAAGGAGATTAGGAACCGAGTGCGAGTGGGAGTTAGAAGCGAGACTCCTACCAGAAGCTTGAATTATAAATCAATATGCGTTGGCGTGGCAACTAAAAAGTCTTGACATAGGAATTAGCCTTGCTCATGCTTGAGACAGGAGGATGAAGTGGTACAAAGTGCAAAAGAGAGAAAATGGGAGACCAGCAAAGAGGGAGATTGGGAGAGGCGTAAAGTGAGAAAGAGAGAGAGGGGGAGGGGGAGGAAGGGGAGAAAACAGAGAGAGAAACTGGCAGTGGCCCAGACTCCTGCTCAAAGCTGTGCTGCAGGTATATGCCACTAATATCTATTTGAAATGTATGCATTTGAATGACTCGATTAAGAGTAAAGCTTAATTAATTAGCACACACAGAATAGTCAATGCAATGATCAAGCACAACAGTACAATACAGACGCGGAAGGTCGTTCATACGCAACGTCGAGAGAGACATGATAGACGTAATTTTACACACCAGTATTTTACTTGTCTTTGTTGTTTATTTGATCGGGCGAAATAACGACGAGGCCAAATACAAGAATGTCTGAAAAGAAAACGTTGTAATCCCCGGATACATTTCAAAACACATGCAAACCAGGGTCTCCTCTAAAAACTTGAGGGTACCAAGCTGCTGACAAACTTTATAGGTTGAAATAAAAGGCGTATAATAAATATTATATAAAAACTCAGAAAATATGGCTTTGTTCTTTGGACATCATAAACGTCTTCCCTTAAGCTGAACGATGCACGAAATGATGATATTTACAAGAAGATAACAAGAAGTGAGGTCTGCTAGTCAGGTCTATTTTCCATGAGTGGTTCTAAAAAAATTGATGGTTTCTGGGAATGTGAATTTCTCATAAAAGTCACTCACTGAACAAACTAAAATATATATTGAATGTGAGTAACCTAAATGTACATTTCAAAATTGGTCCTAAACTCATACTTGGAATTCGACGTTCACGTGACTGATTCCTCTCCCAAGGAAAGAAGACAAGAGTAACAGCAAAACGTGTAATACATTATATTTAAGACAGCCCGAAGAGAGAAGAATTAGTGAGTTATTCATCAAGCTTATTGACAATTCATTATGCATGGTTAACGGACGATATCTTTTTGATTTCTGAATACGTCTAGATTTGCCACTGAATTACTTGAGAGCAAATTCTACAAACTTAATCAGCCATTTTCTCTTTCTCCAATTTTCGAGCCATTACATTTCTTCATTTCAGCACCCATCTGCCACCATCAGTTCGATCGGTGCGCACTAACCCTAACCCTCTGATTTTCTTCGTAAATCTTTACAGACGTTTTAGATATCTAGATAAACATATGACTGACCAACATTTTACACTACTAATGATTATCTTGACAGATATTACAAATAGCGTACAGGCATTACAAAAATGAGACACGCATTAACAAGAGTGGGATAATATCATTATAATCCCCATGAAGACTTATGCTGTAGATAGGGGCATTATTTTGACGCACAGATGGTCAACTTAACCAGTTAACTTGGGTCGTTCATTTCAAATTGGTCCTTACTTCATACGTGGAATTTGATGTTCATGTGACTGATTCTAAAATACATTATTCTAGAGACATCCCCGAAAAGAGTAGAATTAAATTAGTGAAACATTCAGCAAGCTTCCTTCCCCGGATTGACTGGTTAATCAATAGAGAACACATCCTACAAGACTAAGTGAGCCATTTTTTCTTTGCCGTATTTTGAGTCCTTTATTCCTTAATTTCTGCACCCATCTTCAACGATCCGATCCATTGGTGTGTACTAACCCTAACCCTCAGACTTTCTTCGTGAAGCAGGGCAAAGGTTTCCAATAAATATATAGATGAGCACAATAATGACTGACCAAAGTTTTAGACTACTAATGATTATCTTGACAAATGTTACATAATACATAACGTAGGATTTTATAAGAAAATGAGACAATCATTGAAGATGTAGGCTAACTGTAATCACCATGAGGTTCATAATGAGGATTCATGCGGTGGATAGGGTCATATTTTGACGCACATACGATCAACGTAAATGTATTGTTTACCATTCGGAGCAGTGATTTAAGAAATCTTCGAGCTATCACATTTGATGCATATGTGTAGGTTCGTATAGAACTGTAAACGGTTTATTCTAAGACCATTGCTGCTATCACTTATGTTCACAATTTGTGTACTTGGTATCCCTAACTCACATTTCAGAACTATATTGAGGAACTAATTTTGGGATTTGGGTTTGTCTGCAAGTGGAAGAAAGGTATTTAATTTTGGTTGAGCATGGAAACCAACGATTTCTTTCTTTTTTCAATTTTGTATCTTTTAATAGTAGACTTCAACTTCTCCTGCAGATAGGAATGGAGGTCCGTTTTGATGCCCGCTGGCCTCCAATCCTTGGTCCACACTCCGTCTATGGTACCATCGTGGATCAATTGGGTCGTTACGTCACTACGACCTGCATGGGCATGAGAAGGAGAAGAGAAAAAGAACACGACTAAACGTGTGTATTCATGGATTGATGCGACTGGCCCAGTTCTCATACGTTCAAAAATCCTAGTAACGAATTTGTTTACAGCTTCATTACTCAATCACAGCCGAAGAATCTTGAATGACTTGACCGCTACTAGCCTATAATCTATGCGGAGGATGCAGATTTGCTGTTACCAAGGACCTTCACTTGCTATTACGCTAAACGTCTGAGGTGAAGAGGCTACTGTCTTTGCCAAACGATACGCCTAATGCGGCGAGACTGCGAACAGCGGAAGCAGGGAGCCGAGACCGAGCGGCGCAGTCGGACTCGCGTTCACCCGTTTGTGCTCGGTGGGGCGAGTTAGTCTCAATCTTCAGCCACGAGGCTTTGTCAAAAGGTTAGCTGTCTATCAATATCCACCCATCTTGCTGTAGTCGTTGTTGTGTTATTATTAACTATGAATCAAAGGCAGTTTTCCATATGGAACTGCCACCGATTCATAGTTAACTATAAGAAAACAACGACAAAACAGTAAGACGAGAGGATACAGGTTGTCATTGCTAATATGATTGCTATGGAAACGTTAAACCAACTGACCACAGGAAAATGCAATGTCTTGCAATTTTCTCCAATCTGGTCTGATCTCAAGAATTGGTGGTGAGGGGGGAGAATGTGAAATACTGAAAAGACTGCAGTGTGATCACTGCATCATCCTATACAAAGATATCACAGAGGTGATACATTTTGAGGATGCCTAGCAAAATATACGTATATCATTTTTCAGGGGCCAGAGGGGCAGCAGTGCTTAGTTGTCAATAACGACAACAAATAAGATTTAATAATCCCATTCTTTCAATGTCACTCTCTCTGAATTTAATTCTAAGAACACTATATCAATAAAGTATTCGCAGAGAGCATCACATCCAGCTAAACGTTATGATGCGGAGGTGACAATTTTGGGGTATTGTAATGTTACATAAAATGTTACTAACACTTCTAAATTGCTAATGTCTGATTTTGATAGATATTCTACTTTCCATGTGTAAGGCGACAGACAAATACCCCTCTTGTGTCTGAATTTGCAGACTAGTTCACCAATTCTATTACCCTCGATAGTCATTGCCCTTTTTACATGTAACCCGTCAAAACAAACCCGAACCGCAGCTCGGATGAACTGGCTGATGTGATCATAACATTAACCAGAAACAGCCATTGTGAGTCATCCACCGTCAGATGCAAGCGGCAATGTTAAAAGCCTAAGGTGTTAATATTTAGACAAATTTTCCCAAACTATCGTAGGGTTTGCCACTGAGATTGAAAATGTTTCTGAACTTCAGAATGACAAATCCATAATAGAGGAGGTGGATGAGGAGAGCGGGGTCATCCAACGAGACCGACACCCAAGAATAATACGGTCCACGAGACCGACATCAATAATAGGTTCATGAGTCATACAGCCAATGAGTTCGACACTAAGCAATAAATGCTCACGAGACCGACACATAAGCAAAGAAAGCCCTCGAGACCGACAGTAGGCAAAGAAAGCCCACGAGACCGACAGGATATACAGCGCCATCTACATGTCAATTACCTGTACAGGCTGTTCCATTAACGGTGCAATTTCGTCACGCTATCAAGTGAAAGATGGTAACCATCTAGGCCTACATATGAACGACATCATGTATTTCTACATACTTCTTGGGGAATTAGAAAAATAGAATTGTATTCTTCATCCCCCCACAAAAAAAGACAAAAACACAAATGAATTAATAAAAGAGGACAAGAAAGATGAATGGATTAATTTTAGAGCTTTGATAATGCAATCGTGCTATTTTTGACAGGCTTTCCCAGTTTTTAGCTAGAAGATGGATGTACTTTTTACCTCTTCTCTTTCTCGTTTCACTAGTTACTTAGGCTATATTAGATATCCTACCCTCTTGCTTAGACGTTTTGGAGTAAGATCTATATGTAATTTTCTCTGTAACTATAATGTATGTAATAACCAACAACTGATTAAAACGTTTTATATCGCAGGGATTCCCTCGATTTGTGGCTTGTGTTATTCTCCTCTAAACAGTACATTTTTCGTGAAATAATTTACAATAGCTGTTCTCATTGATGCATCTTGTTTTTTTCCGAATCCCTATAGTGCTACCTTAATAGACGATTACGTTATATATATATATATATATATATATATATATATATATATATTTTTCATTTTACACTAAATCATCACCCTTGCAGGTGACTACGCCCTGTCCAGATCATGCAAATCACGAGTGCACTGCAACATAGACCATTTTGTGAAATACAATTCCTTGTAAACTTTATTTCTCTGCTTGAAAGTTTTTTTTTTTTTTTAGTTGATTTATATGAATGTCGAAAGCATTTCATTTTTCCCCTAGTAAGTGTATTTATTTTAGGTGCCAAGGCGGGTGCTGTTCGTTATTCCGAAGGTTCGCTATTCCGAAGATTCGTTATTCCGAAGGTTCGTTAATCCGAAACACACAAATTCCCTATACCTAGAGGTTCGTTAATCCGAAAATGAAAAAGGGTTCGTTAATCCGAACATTTGTGGCGTTATTCTGAAGGTTCGTTAATCCGGAGATTTGTTAATCCGAAGATGAAATTCGGAAAAACGAACCTTCGAAATAACGAATCTTCGGACTAAAGAGCCTTCGGAATAACGAACCTTCGGAATAACGAGCTGTAACCGGAAAGGCACAGGCAGTGTTTGTTTGGGGTTTTTTTAGTACACATAAATTATAATGTGTGTTTTGCGGAAAGGGACAGGGATGGCGTTGGGGGATTAATTCCTCTACCTCCTAAAAAAATTATAAAAAAAAAGGAAGGTGAAGGTATGTCTATTTCATAAAGAATTGTTATAAACAAGCACATAAAAATATATGTATCATTGTACCTAAGGCGAACCTTTGATTTGTTGCACGCTTTCACTGAATTTTGTTCATTTTTTTTTCGCAAACACACAACCACGCAAACACAATTATTAAAGATCCTGATCATTTCTAGCGGTGGGGGCAACTAATGGGGTAACACCCTGGAAACTCTTCTTTTTCCATCTCTCAAAACTTCCTTATGCCATTATCAGGACACCCTGTACAATTTATTGGTCTATAGGTAGCGCTGTTCATCCTGTCGGTCTCTTGGGCCATCTTTGCTAAGTGTCGGTCTCGTGAACCTCTTTGCGTAATGTCGGTCTCGTGAGCCTTGTATGCGTAGCGTCGGTCTCGTGGGCCTTTTAAGTGTGGTGTCGGTCTCGTGTGCTTTACTCTCCCGATTTACACTTCAACGGGCGTAGCACGCGTAGTACGCGTAGTACGCAATAGAGCCCAACGGCGGCCATTTTAGGTTGCAAGTCTACGGAGCGTATATCAAGTGGCCTTTTGGTGAAAATTCTGCCTCCCTTTCATTTTCTTCTTTTTACAGGGCATAAAAGGTTTCAAATGTATGTAGGACCTTGTGATATCATACAGAAGCATCATTTCTACTAAAGTATGATATAAAATTGAAGAAATGCCTATTTTTGTTCCAAAATGTTGTCCCTTAAAGTTCGAGCTAACTAATGAAAGTATATGCAGGCCTAACTAAAACGTACCCTCAAAACGCTTTTTGTATTAGTCTCCCTCCCCCCCCCCTCTCTCTCTCTCTCTCTCTCTCAATCTCTCTCTCTCTCTATTACCGGGCCATGTTGGCTGTAGACCCGCCTTTGTAATATCATTGGAATGATATGAATATCGATTCCATTATTCATATTTTTCGGTTGTTCTCTTCTTTTAATAATAAATACATAGGGAATTGTGGTAGGCCTAATAAACCATCGGTATACAGTACCATAATCCTCCCCAGAAAATCTATTTAAGGAACGCAATTTCTTAATACAACAAATTGAATTTTCCTTATCGTATTTTAGTCATAAGAAAGAGTTGATTCATAAGTCAGCTTGGCAAGGAAAAGTGAAAAAAGTCTGCTCTTACCATCAGTATTGAATCATTCATAAAAATTTTATTACGGATATGTTTTATCTTTTCCACGGAATAATATCATGGGAATATTAGTCTATGCGACAAAAAGAATCACTGATGACTTGAAAACATGAATGATGGAACTGAAATTCTTTTCACGGCCCAAACTGAAGGTGGAAGAAATAGAAGAAGGAAGAGGAGGAGGGAGAGGAGGAGGAGGGAGAGGGGGAGAAGAAGAAAAAGAAAGAGGAAAAGAAGATGAAGAAAAAGAAGAAGAGGAAGAAGAAGATGATGATGATGATGATGATGAAAGAGATATAAGGGAGACCAGAGGGAGAGAGAGAGGAGGAGGAGGGTGAGAAAATGCCCTCGATACTTGAGCTGCACCCAACGTCATTCTGTACATAAGCACTAATTGGCTTTGGACACAAGTAGGCTTGCATACGGCCATAAATCAGCCGGCGAACATTGATGGACTATAGATTGGAAAGATTAAAACATTATTCTTCAATTCTATTTCATGATTAGGCAGGAATTTTACTTCTATATGCCCTAATGAGGTCCTGAATCATCTCTTATCCTGTATGCCCCATGAAATGAAAAGGACTCAGAAATACGCCCTCTATCGATCACCCGGCGGTTTGCATCCTAACATGACGACCTGCCCATAAGCGTACTACGCAAAATCGGGAGAATGTTCCCTCTTAGTGCATGCGCTTCTATACTCTTTAGTCATGTTTCCCTGAAGTAAAGTAACGCTTTACTGATAATGACTCGAATGTATGAGGCATCAGTATCATTTTGGAAAATGAAACCAAAAGATAGGATGACCCAATATCAGGAGCAGATGTGTAGTAAAGAATAATAAGTAAAGCCTATATCCCTTTGATTTGATACTCCTCTGAATCCAGTTTGATTTTGATGTGTTTGTTTAAGTGCATACTACAGATGTACCGCTTCATAAGCAATTTACCTAGGTCAGGTATGACCTATGTCTAATGAAGATGCTGTCGTTTTAATGACGCAAATTGCAGCTTATTTCGTGTATATGAATGATGTAGAATAACATTAGTACAAGTGAATGAGACACTGCACACAGTTAAATGCTTTTGACATAAATCATAATTACTTGGAATGCAAGATGTTTTAAGACAAAGATAGTCATGCTTGCATCATTTTGTTTCATGCTAAATGAAAGAAGATATTTGTGTTTAAACAATGTTCAGATGCTTACAGGAAGTGATTGCGTTGTAGTGTGGGATAATTTGATAGGATATTATTTCACATTTGTTTTGATTCTTAATTACCTCAACATGTTCATAGGTTGATCTGATTCTCATTAGTGTTGCTTGTGACTTTTTAGTGGACACCACCTTCATGCTACAAAAGAGTTTAGACGGCTGTAAATAGTGATGCTGTTGTCATTCAGATAAAACCTTAAGTCGAATAAAATTTTTGTTTGTTGATTGATTATCAATACCACATGTAATTATATTTCGATTTTATATACTTTAGATTCTGGTTGTAGGAGTTATTATTATTATTTTTTACATCGCATTCTAATCCTTCAGTGGAATAATCCAGTGTGATACTTGCAAGTGTTTATTCATTAATTAATGCGTTTAGGCCTAAGTATTTTCTTCAGTTCATGATTATGAAACGTTAGGTTGTGCTTTAGGTGAAGACATTCGATACATGCCAAGTACAAGAGTTAACCGAATTTGAATAAGAGTTCTGCGATTGAGTTAGGGTTAGACAGAATATCCCTCTTGGGTCTAAATTTGCAGACTAGTTCCCCAATTCTGTTACGTGCAAGGTTAAAGCTTCTGCCAGCAGGTTCTTGATCCTCGACAGTCATTGCCGTTTTTACATGTACCTCCTCAAAACAATCGAATGAACTGGCTGAAGAAATCACAACATTAACCAGAAGGCAGAAGTGTGAGTCATTCATCGTCGGACGCAAGCGGCAATGTTAAAAGCCCAAAGTGTTGACATTCAGATAAATTATCCCAAACTCCAGGAGGGAACTTCTGCCAAATTTTTGTTTTATATTGAGTGGTGATGGCGTCGAATGTCTCCTAATCTGCCACACATCTGTCTTGACCACTATCCCAATGGACCCCTCTAATGACTTGTGGTTTAGATGTCCAAAACAACTTGGTTAATTCCTGGAACATTTCTTGTATTAATCTGTCATCCCTTGTATAGGCGGATCACAATACTTTTATAGGACCAATAAAATGAGATGAGTTTTTCCGAGATGACAATCATTTTAAGGTAATCTCAGGACCTCCCCAAAAAGTAATCATTATGGAATAGAAATATAATGAGGAACTTAAATGGATGAGTGAGGGGCGCGAGTCTTGTAAATTTGATTTCCCACATCTTTAAATTGCGCACGATGCGGCCAGTTACTTTGATTAAAAGCTTTGCAAAGCCACTACACAATGATCTCATCCTACACGCTATTCTTGCTCTTGACAAAATACTCAGAACAAATCATGACATAATTCGCTGTTTCAAGGCAGTTCTACACCTTGAAACGAATATGCCCAGTCTTGGCTTAAATGATACCGGCAATTTCGCTATCAGTATGCTAGTCTGTAAAATACGAAAGAAAACAAGGAAAAGTCCTAACCTGTAGAAGGATAACGACTTTCTGGGAATAAAATAATAGCAAATTTATTGAAGCATAAACGGGATTTAGTGTGTTACGCAAGTAAATATAAAAGAAACTTGGACAGAAACCAATGTAAATACACGCAACATTTCAAATAGTATGGCATGGGTGTTTCTATCTATGGGATTTAAAAACAATATGCTAATAGGTTTTCCTAGCCAATTTCGTAAAATCGTCATTCTTTTTCATTGTATGTGCATTCAAGGTGAAATGAATTTGGTCAAAAATGCTTTCAAATTCGTTTTCAAATTCGGATGTAAGCATTCATTTGTATTTGGGCGTGGAAATCTAAGTTTGCGCATTCGAATTAGTGCGATGGGCTCAACAAGCACCTTCAATTACTTTAAAAAAAACCAAGATATTTTCACAATGGAGCATTCAATTTCGTAATGCATGTTATTGTTTATAAATAAGCAAGAGTAATTTTATGTATAGCTAATCATTGAATGTGATGTAGCAGCGCTGTACTGCGTTACCATGGTGACCACAGGGCACTGCTCTGTCCTGAAAGTGAAAAAAGTGCAAAACCTCTTGAAGCTTCTATTTACATTGATTTAGGAAATGAGGAGGAAAGTCTGTTTAAAACTAGGATGGGTGCCTGATATTGTATTCGTACAGTTTCTTATTGTGATATATGGGCAGTGGAAGTGGGCACTGCAAAATGTCACAATGCAGCGCAGCACCACAGAGGACAGTTGACCGCTCTGGCTGACCTTTTGATAAAGTGCCTCTTGGCCCAGGGCCTCATTATCACTGACCATAGAGAGAACACCGCCACTGACCCCTCACTCTTTAGTGTTTCTGGGGTCGTTTTTACTTCCAAGTTCAGGGCAAATAGATCTCATTGTGTGTATGAATGAAAACAGATAAGATGACAGGGAAATATACCAGTTGCTGTCTGATTGACACATCCTAAAGACAGGCAGCTAAAAATAAAATCTGACCCCAGACTGGACGGAGACTTTATGTGCATCAATTCTTTGACCCCTGAAGAGGAAGTGAGCTTGATCACGACCTCCACTCCGCTGTCACGACCGAGCCATAGAAAAACCCTGAAAACTCGAAAATAGCAGGACATTGAAATTGCCGTTGACTGCTGATTATGCTGCCCGAGATCAGCTCGTCTAGCTGATTTTTTTCCCCACTTTATGATTTTTGGCTGAAAGCTGTGAGAGGACTTTGTTTCGTCAGGCAGTCCTTATTTCTCCTAGGTATACATCAAAGTAAACACAAGCTGCAGGAGGGCTTTGCACATTTTTTCACTATCAGGACAGAGCAGTGCACTGTGGTCACCATGGTAGTGCAGTACAGCCATTGACAGCGCTGCTAAAAAAGCTACTATTTATCTCAAATCTCATCAGCAATTCGCTATTTGAACATCCAGGGCTTGTTTGGTTTTCTGCACATGGGATGACAATCCTCATTTTTCCTTGTCATCACATATGGCTTTCTTCATATTCACTTTTCTTCATTATAAGTTTATTTGATCGCCATACTGTAGTTATGACATTTATTCGATATTCTGTATTTTCGTTTTAATCGTTCTGATTTGTGATCTTATTATTATTAAAGTTCACACATCATCTCGTATGATATATGCACATGTACACGTTATTAACATTCAATTTAAAGCGCAATACGAGTTATGTAACTTTTGATGAACATTGTACAGGTTTGATTTGAATGCCCATATGCAAATTCCAATACTTGGAACGAGCTATAGCGACAGGTAGAGATGAACATAAAAGTAAAATGTATGCGCATTCAATGAAGAATGCGCATATTACGATGTCGATCGCAAAATCAGTTTACTTAATCGAAGAAAAACGATTTTGAATGGCGGTTATCTGACGCCTGAGAAAATTTGTCAAAATGAATGGTTCCAATATTAAATTGAATGACATGAGAGCGAAATTGGCAGCAAAAACCTTTAATATGCTGAGTGGAGCGAGTGATTAAACGTAAATTATTATGTCCTACCTGTGAGACTGGATTTGTTTTTCGATGTCCACCACCGAAAATAGGCCAGTTGAACAATAGGCATCTTTTCACCAGGTCCTGGTTGGAATGACGACGATGCCATGAAGCTCGAAATATTTGTTTTCACAGCCGGACTTAGCTGCGCCAATGAGGTTGGTATTTTAGCAGATCCTCCCCCTACATCATCATCGTCGTCGTCGTCGTCGTCGTCGTCCCCTTCGTCACTACCCGTGTCTATCGGTCGTTTACGAACTTTCCGTTCAAGCTGATCTTTCAAATCTTTTAGTTCAGCCAGAAGACGTTTCCTTTCCTCACTGAATTTTTTCAGTTCCTCTATCACCATTTCCTCTAGAGCATCCATTCTTACTTCGAGATCGAGCTCATCCAGAGGTGTTGCCATGATATGATTATTATGTGCGTATTTGTGAAATTTGCGAGCGAAATAACTTCGGAGATGCATATAGTGTGCCTTTCACAAGACGAGTGGCAATACCGAAAAAAAAAAAAATCTTGAGCCCAGAAGCTTATCAATACTTATCAGATGCAGACCCGATTTCTAAATGGAGGAGGGGGGGGGGGGAGTGGAGAGAGAGGTGTCTCCTTTTATTCCGGAAAGCGTTTTGGAGGTACGCGTTTGTGATGAATTCCACGTATTTTTTTTTCTTCAGTTTCCTTGTCCAGCCTCTGTGTACTGTTCAACACTTCTACTTCTTTTTTTTTTTGCCACGTGCGAGGAAGACGGTAACATTTGAGTACTACCACATTACACAATCCAACATATTTTATGCAGAGCTGGTTTGTCTTGATCTGAGGGATGAGCATACCGTTGTAATGTACATTTCAACTGTAAATCTATTTAGCTTCCGCCTCCCTGGTTATGTATACTAGTATTGCCACTTCCCAGTTTGGATGAAAGATGATCTGATATCAATTTTCAGTTGCAATTGAATGCCTGCTTTGGTTACGTTTTTTTCTACACCATGCAACACCTAATACAGGATAAAATCATTCTCTTGTTGGTGTTCATCTCTTCATACAGATTTGTACAGAGAAATTACCCGAATATGGTCGATGATTTGCGATCTATTTGACCATAAGCAGATCATGCAGTTTCCCATCATATTTCTTATATTGTTACCCTGCCTGTCGCTGTCGAAGTTAGAACCCTTTATTAGTTTATAGACAAGTTAGTAAAGCTGAATTACGTCCACTGACGTTGAAAGAATGGCGAATGTTGAGATTTTAGTTGAGAGATAAATTTCTGTTTGTTAATATCCTTTGTTTGCCAAGAATATCTATCACTACAAATCATGGATAGGCAAGAAAATCTCAGACAGACACAAGTATACTGTGCAGCAAGTAAATTCAGGAGCTTTATTCAGAGCTGTCGATAATACAGGATATTTATTGTTCAACGAGACGTGATGGCTGTGATATAATGCACACATGTCAGCTCAAATATTTGTGGGAAATTTGTAGTGTGTATAGTAGTGTCTATTTTACATAAATGTGTAGCACTGTATATTACTTCCCCATCTCCAGACCACAACAGGTGGCAGTCCACAGGGGAGCAATAACTTAAAGAACAAGTTCACCTTCATAGACATGTGGGTTGAGTGAATGCAGCAATTTTAGTAGAACACATCAGTGAGAGTTTGAGCAAAATCGGACAATCCGTTTAAAAGTTATGAATTTTTGAAGTTTCTGCTCAGTCAAGGCTGGATGAAAAGGCTACTATAGCTTGTGATGTCATATGAGTACAACGATATAAAGAAAGAATAAAGAAAATTCAACATATTTCAATTTTTCTCGTATAACAAAAGAACACTCGACTTCTCTCTTTCAGAAGTCAGGGGGAATAATATATTTTCCTTAACATACGCCAGTAGCAAGTCGAAAAAATGGGCCCTTTATTCAAAAAGTAAAGCTTTGTCAAATTCTCTTTTCATTTTCTTATATAGTTGTATGCATGTCACATCATACACTGTAATAGTCTCCTCTTCCAGCAGTGACTGCACAGATACTTAAAATATTCATAACTTTTGAATGGATTGTCTAATTTTCCTCAAAATTTCACTGATGTGTTCTACTGATATTGCTGCATTCTCTCGATCCTTATGCATATGAAGGTGGACTTGTCCTTTAACATACATGCTCTGTTTAGAGACAAACATCTCAAAGGCCAGGTGGTCTTAAAGGGGTTGTATAGTTTCGAGATGGGGAAAGAATGAGAAGGAGGGAGTGAAAAAAAAAACATTCCAAGGTTAAGGAGCAACAATCTCCAACTCTGGAACCAAGTGATCGTTAGGACCTTGAATAGACTTGACCATCAATATAAGATAGAAACATTTACAACAACAACAAAAATCACATCGAAGATAGCACAATTTAAGACAACCGGGTGGTCAACTATTTCCTGATGTCACTAGTGGATGCTGTATGAACAATTCTGATTACTTTGGGCTTTGGTTACCGTTATTCAAGATGAATTATGCTGAACGTCGGAGTCAGCAAATCTCAAACAGGTGACATGAAGAATATGAAGGATAAACGCTCAAGAAGCATGGGCAGGGGAAATTAATTGCATGGATGCCGCCGAAAAGTGTAACATTACAAAATAGGTAAACTTGATCGGAATAGAACAGGTCTCTAGTCAGGCTCACGTGCATTGAATTCTGCCTTTGATAATTCGATAATTCTCGAACGCAACACTGCTCCGTATGAGACGTAATGTAATATCTTCTCCAGTGTGAAAACTCTGCGTCACCAGACAACTGTCGATTGTTCTTGTTTCTTTGTTTGTAATGACTGCAGGCACTACATGTATTTCGAGGTCAATCCTGGAAGTACCTACTGCTAACAGATCCTTTCATCTATGACGTATACCATGTTTTATCTTCGAATAGGAGAAAACGTACGCGTTAGCAATGTGGAGTAGGCCCATGGTTAGATTAGAAAAATGAATGTTCCAGAGTTGTGGCTGTATAGAGGCGGCTTTGAAAATCCAAGGAGCTTCTTAGAAAATCGGAAGGTCTTGTAGCAGCTTAACTTCGCACTGTTTTTTTTCTTCTCTCTCCAACCTCCCTCTCCCTCCCCTCCCATCTCTCCCTCCCCCCCCCCCCCGCCCCCTTCTCTCTCTCTCTCCCCCTCCCTCTCCCTGTCTCTCTCTGGGTCACTGACCCACAACACTTCAGTGACTTGTTTCGTTTTCTCCTCGCTGAGTCAGTAGATGTGTTATTATTATGTCGGCAAACCCTCTGTGATAATTACTTGGAAACCTTCGCTCGCCAGGAATTTCGCAATGTTATATGGCGGATACAGCGATTCCTGATATTAGTGTTCCCTGTCAATTCCATAATTTTGTAATTCCAGTTCCTATTCCGACCATTCAATCGTCATATTGTCAAATTCAAAGTCCGGTCATTTAAATTCACAATCGGAGCAATCGATATTGATTTGCGTCAGTCAAATCTACTATAGAAGAACGCATTTCAGCAATCAAATTGAAATCAATTCTAGCTTGCGACGGAATCGTGTCTGTCATTCCAATTCGTGAAACGGCATCCATGTTTCAAATAAGCGCATTCAATCTAAAAGAAGCAATGATTTTAGTTAGGTTGGGGTCGTGTAATGTGTGTCTTTTTCTATTAGCTTTCAATAGATTGGACTTTATTGTGATCAGTAATTATTTTGCTGTATATATAGGTCCACCTGTTCATTCTAAAACTTAGACTTCACGAACATGAAAAGGGAAAACGGTAGCCATACAGGCACATATACAAACGAGCATAAGGTTGAAGGTTGATTGACACCTTCAAAATTTTTTTACATTGAAACTGATAACATGAACATTGTATACATCTATAGGTGTTTGATATCTTTTTTTGTTTACTTTTGCAGGGCGATGTGAGGTTATTGTGCATCAGTTTGTCTTAAATTAATGCATATTCAGTATTGGGGCTTTGTCTCTTTCGAGTGCATGCGGTGCTTTCAAAGAGTAAATTTAAGTTGACGTTGTGTTTGTTTTGATGCACTGCTAATTTTACCTTACAAGATGAGATTTCGTTAAATAAAAAGCAAGATAACAGGAAGGCAGAACAATGTGGAACCTTTAAAGGATGTGTGCAGTACTATTTTTAAAGAGGAATTCAAAGTTTATGAGATGAAAATGAGTTTTGAAATAGCTGAGACACCCCCCCCCCCAAAAAAAAAAAAAAGTAAAACTAAGAAATCCTAATGAAGGATAGGTCCCACCTTTTGTTAGGGAGGGTCTGGTTTGGGCATCTCAGCCATTTTATAATTGCTTTTTTATCAGATAAACATTGAACCTTATATTGGAATTACATGCAATTACATAACTGCTTTTCATCATGTAAACATTGGAACCCAATTGGATACACGCTCTTTCATATTCCATGAAAGGTTTCTCATTATCTCATCAAAAAAAATTTAGAAACCTGAAAATAAAGTTAGCTCTCAACTAAAACTATACTCTCCCTTTAATTTTCTCTGACTTTGACTAGTGAGTAGGTGTTGCTGGTGAATTTCTATACAACAGTTCCAACACTACGCCAACACACACACACACACGCACACACACACACACACACACACACACACACATGTTTTTTCTTTTCGCTAAAGTCTTAACTTTATCTCCCCAATCTCACATAGTAGCTACGTAAAAGATTACATTTCTAATAGAAGTCATTTCATACTTGATTTGTTATATTCTTGATTTGATTTATTGATTCCTGTATTATTATCGTACATGATCATACATGTACATGTATGTATGCATACATTGTTGGAGCCATACAAATACATAAACATGTTGACAAAATATTCCTTTCTTCATTGCCTTTACACAATGTACAGCAGAAACGTACCAGCAATACAATCTTCCAATGAATAATACAGCAGGGCAACAGCTTAAGCGTGGCTTGATTTTCGTGCAGCCCTCGTACATAGAAAAATAGGAGGGAGGGATAACGGGCGTATAGAGATAGGATAATAGAAAGGAGAAAGGGAAAGGAGAGGTATGTCTGCTTTCACTAAAGGCTTATACAAAGTTAGTTCACCTGGATCACTATCAGTAAGGCATGACAAAATATTTCTCACCGAGGTACAGGTGAACAGTTACAGTTCATGGTTGGTTACATGATTGCATAATGCATGAAATGCGGGGATATTTCTACAAAGGAATTTTGTGTATCATACACGAACAATGACAACGAAGTTAGTGATATAAAAAAGTAACACTGTTTTTACAGCTTTCCTAAAAGAATACAAGGACTTTAAACTTCCAATTTGAGAAGGAAGAGAGTTCCAGAGATCGGGTCCGGTGTGTCTGATATATAGAGCCATCACTGTTTTAGGATTATGTAAATGAAATGTATCAGATTGTCTGAAAGGATAAGAATGAGTGTCCTTGTTTAATTGAAATGATGAGGAGAAAGAAGACCAAAATTGACTATTATGTGAGCGAAACATAAAGAGTGAGTTTTGCAAATATATATATATATATATATATATATATACGTAAGGATCTGAATGATCTCGATAACCTGAGTTGGTGCATATACGTATAGCTTTCCTTTGTAAAGTAATTGTCAATGTTGTCAATGATTCAACGAGTTGTATAACATAAATAAAATATTCTTAGGGACATAATACTTAAGCTTTTGGACTATACCAACATTACGAGACACATAATCAGAGATGTATTGCACAAGGGTGTTCCATTTCATATTTTCATTTGGGTAAATTCCGGGAAATTTGATGCTTTCTTTTTGTTCCAGTGGGATGCCATCCACCATAATATGCAAATGTTGCATTTCATTTTTATGCTTCTTATTATCAAAATAAATGAAATTTGTGTTTTTTAAGTTGAGTAAAAATATATTACTCTTTAAAATGTGTAGATAATTTCGGTAATTCAGTATTAAGAGTTATTAGGAGGGAATGCAGAATTGGAACAAAATACGTTGATGGTGTTGGCATACATAATATATTGCACTAACATAGATGACTTAGAAATATCATTTACTTAATAGTATATACACTGGAAAGAGTAGCGTCTCAGTATGAATTCAGTATGGACGTCACATATTGTATAGGAAATACTTCAGAGTTAACAGATTCATAGTAGACATAATTATTGTTTTCTATTCGATAAGTAATCTTTGAACCATTCTAGTTGAATGCCACGAACTCCATAGCAATGCAATTTTCGTATAAGGATAGTGTGGTCAAGAGTGTCGAATGCCTTGCTTAGGTCCATGAAAACACCAATGACATGTTTTTTGTTTTGTTTTTTCAGTTAAGGCAGTTGACACTCTATCGTACAATTGGGCTTGTGCCATATCTGTAGAATGAAATTTCCTGAAACCATAAACCACTTCCCCGAGTCCGAAGAAGTCCGATCCACTGTAGTCAGTGGTCCAATCACAGTTCCGTTCACGATTCGGCTGAGAGGGATGAAAGCTTTAGTAAACTTCTTTTGTGAAGTCATAATAAGAAGAACATTATGCACGCACCCTGGCATTACTACAGACTGCGCGATGCGCAGAGAAGACAACGATAGCAACGTTACGATGACAGCTCAACTACCGTTAGGTAATCTTCGTATCGATGCAAAACGGTGATTGGCAGTATCACCAACAGCGCCCTCTACACTACCTGGACTATGAAAGCTAAAGGGGCCGGGGAAAGTGATCGCGTTACTAGTACCTTGGAACAGAGGAAAATGTCAACTTGACATTTTGGAAAAAGTTACATGCACGAGCACGATTTTCTGCCTTTGCACCACTGACCTCTGTAATTTTCTACTGAGATAACTGAAAATGCTGACTTATCCAAATGTCTAGATTATGTCAAACGATCAAGTGGCTGAGTTTAATACGTTGTTTCACAATACATTGTCTCTGAATGAGACATCAACCAGGCAACTACTATGAACAGCTTGAACAGCTATAGTGGCGCTAGAACTTATCTAAGCTCTCGATCTAATAGAATGAGCTAGTATAGCCTAGAATAGATCATGGTGTCTCTCGCCTAGTGCAATTTTCTACTCAAAAGTGGATGTGTTTATGATACAAGTAGAAGCAGAACGTGCCCCGTTTCTCAGACTTGCAGTTGATACAGACGGCTATACACTGTTGTTAGGATCAGCTCAACTTGCATTAGCCCTTACCAGACTCCGTGTCGCGACACTAAGGTAGCTTGTGTACAGCTACTCGCATAAAATCTTAAAGCAATAACTAGGCTAAAGCTATGTAGGTCTAGACTTAGACCTACATACTATACTGATTATACTGTACTACCAGCCCGGAATGCACAGAAGGATTTCACTTTGTGTCATGTTTAACTACAAAGCTTGCCTCTCCGTCTATCTGTGAGGTGTACAGCCCTACCACTCTTGCAGGGCTAAAACAACATCTTTAAATGTGTGTAGATGACTAAATATATCATCATTAATATTCATAGAGGTCTAACGATAGACTATGTTATTATGTCTGTCCTAAAAGTCCTCTCCCTCAAGTGACTATCATCATGGAGAAGGCTATTAGTAGGCTATTGTTGTATACATGGTTGTGTTATCAAAGTTATCATTGCATAGCAATCATAAGTTGTCCCTGTAGCATGTTTGTGACAAATTTTGACGATCATAATGAGCAGCGTCAGAACTTTTATCACTCCAGCGGCATTCTAATGGTTTAATTTGGTGTCTAGATAATTATATTCATATATATAGATGCAGAATATCCCTGTGTATATAAGAAATTCATATGAGAGAACGTAAAATTTGAAAACTAGTGAAAACAGACATTTGCAATTTTTAACTTTTTGTACGTGATTTACCTTCTAAACTCTGTATGTCTACGAAACCAAGCACAGTCTTGTGGACACACATTGGAAGCAAGACTACATGTAACTCAATACCATGTAAATTAAAAGAAGTTATTTGCACTCAGTAAAGACTGCTGCAACAATGGAGCTACCCCCCCCCCCCCAGACTTGCTGCCTCAGTCAAGTACACCACCAGATTGAAGCTGATTTTTTTTTTCTCTCTCTAAAGAAAAAAGAGACCCGGGGGTCACGCGCTCACCTGAGTATCGCAAGTTAACCTTCCATGCATTCTTGCAGACTCTTACCTGAGAACATTGGAAACTTATGGTGGGGGTAGCTTTGAGAGTGGGGGCCTAATGTCCATTTACATATTCCATCACACTGGTAAAAAAATACCTGCCAAGTACACTGTACTTTATAGGATGTTGGATTATACAGCTTAGGGGAGAAAAAAGACTTGAAGCCCTATCACTTTTGATTAAAACTACGTTGTAGAGAAAAAAAAAATATTATTGAATATTCATTAATCTTGGAGGTTTAGACCCCCTGGGGCACCCAGGGAAGCATGGTGCCCATCCAAACACTTTGAAATCTTATCCCCAGGGGAATGCTATGTGCCAAGCTTGGTGAAAATCCATTATGTTGTTTTCAGCAAGATAAAAATTTAGGCCCGCATTTGGACCCCCCACCCATCCCATCAAGCATCATTGGGTCCCAAGGGGGTGTGGCACCCCTGATTTTCCCATGAACAAACTTGAAACAACAGTCATCAATATACTGACTCATTGTATCAACTTAGCTCAATCACTTTTGGTTCCAAAGAAAATCTGTAAACATTCCTTACAGGATGGGAGGTGGGACCCCTGGGGCCCCCAGGTGGGGCATGGTGCCCATTTGATGGAATTGAGATTCTGTCCCCCTAGGGATGCTACCTGCCAAGTTTGGTGAAAATTTGTGATAGGGTTTTCCAGAAAAAGATAAAAATTTACAATTTTGGCCCAAATCTAGGCCCCCTGGAGCCCCCAGGTGGGGCATGGTGCCAATTTGATAGGAATGAGATCCCCCAAGGGATGCTAACTGCCAACATTGGTGAAAATTCATAATGGTATTTTCAAGAAAAAGATGAAAATGTTCAATTTGAGCCCCATTAGGACCCCTCCCCACCCCCTCCCCTGGGTCCCAAGGGAGGCACCCCTGATTCCGCCATGAATAAACTTGAAACTACATTCATCAATGTACTAATTCATTGTATTGATTTAGCTCTATCACTTCACGTTCTAGAGAAGAAGATTTGAGATTCCTTAATCTTTTTTCTGGGGGGGGGGGGGGTTGGGCCCCTCTGGGGCCCCCCAGGTGGGGTATGGTGCCCACTTGAACAAATTGAGATCCTATCCCCCTAGGGATGCTACCTGCCAAGTTTGGTTAAAATCAGTCAAGGGGTTCTCAAGAAGAAGATGAAAATGTAAAAAGTTTACGCACGACGGACGACGCACGACGGACGCCGGACGAAGAGCGATCGCAATAGCTCACATGAGCCTTCGGCTCAGGTGAGCTAAAAAAAAAAAAAAAATGTAAGACAATACCTCTACAAGCTTATCAAATCTTGAAAGGATCGCTTAATCTATGCCAACGGTAAGGAGATGACTATCACATTCATAACCCTAAACTGAAACATGTCCATTCATTCAATTCAGCTTGTAAAACTGGTCGAACATTGCATTAAATGATCATCTATAGGCATCCATCATCAGCTAAAATGGTTTTAAAAATTTACACACTCATCGCAGAGTTGGGAGAATTTTTCCAGAAACAAATTCTGCTCCCAGAAAATGTGTTGATCAGAATATTTGTTTCAAAACGTCCAAACGTCTAGATAGAAGAACACCAAGAAACCAACGAGTTCACTGAAGAAATCAAATTGAAAGAACTAATAACATCAAGCCTCTGAAAGACACAAAAACAAAAATAAAAAGAATCACTTTTAGGATTGAGAGCAAAGGGGCACGCAACCTGTGCAATCAAAGTCAGGCCTACAGTAGAGTTACTGCCCAGTCCTCATTCGTCGAAGCTTATGCTTAACTGATTGAATACTACGAACAGGAAATGAGTGTTCAAGACACAATCTAGCATAACGCTTGTAGATTTTTGTAACTGACCCATCAGTAACATCTACGACCGCAGTTTGTAGCAATTCAAGCTCAACGGTCGACCAGGGTCTTCTAAAATTTGCAGGTAAGTTCCGAGTTTCTACCTGTTCGACTTCTTGTAATGTCTCTGCAACGGATGAATTACCAAACTGCGCAAAGTCATCTTCTGCTGGCTCCTCAACAATAGGAACATTTCTATGCTGTTTAGCGTTTCCGCGTGCAGAAACAATGGGCATCGAAATCTTAAATGGAATGTGCTCGTGCAGCCTCATTACCCTTAGTTTATGGACACCACTCAGAAAGTAATGTGACAGGATTCCAAGTCTGCGCAAATGGTTCTGAGTGAAAGGCATATCATTCTCTAGATTAGCCATTCGAGCGTAATCAATGTAAATGCCGAGCTGCAGAAAAGCAATACAGGTGACAAAGAGACAAACAGTCACCGTTTGATCACGGTCTAAGTTACTCCCATCTAGCCTAGAGACCACAGGTAATATCCAAGGCATGGTAGTGTCCCTTACAGTTCTGAGGTTCCTGGAAAATGTGAAATTACCTGATTCTAATCTTACAAGGACATCAGCAGATAGACTTGCAGATCTTGCTGTAAGTGATTCTGTGTCACCGGGCAGGATGACTTGCCAGACGGATTTGTGGTCCCAAGTAGCCTTCTGATGCTTCGAGGAGTCTAAAAACTTCAGCGCCGGAAAATGTGTCATCTTTAAATCAAGAAAACCTGCTTTAATGACAGCATCAAGCGAGCGTGAAGCTTTGACAAGCATTGTTAGTGCCTTACCAAATGTCATTGGAAATCCAAATCGACCAACTTTTGCCAGCTCTTTTACGAGCTGGTCAAGAGAGATGCTGCCAGTACATCTCTTGCCAGAAGGAGGCCGCTCCTGTGTATACATGCTGAGAGGAGTTTGATTGCTGCCGTGCAGGTCTTGCAGCAAGATTTGTACTAAAATCCTTCCAGTTACTGCATTGTTTGCACACATATAGTCTGAAAAGGTGAACAAACGTTTAATTCGAGTCTGCTGAATGTCGGAGCGTGTCCAGTTGCCAAGAGGAGGTGGAGTATCTGGCAGTGCCGCTCCATTGGCAGGACCAATACCGAGGATACCTCTCAGTGTGGTAAGGCTTCGACGGTCGCTGACAGTACCAGGTCCGAGGTTGACAGAAAGGACGTTATCTGACGGCAACGAAAGTTTCCCCCAAAACAATCTCTCCAAAGCCAGCTCGAGCTGATATGCCCTCCACGAGTTTAAAAAACCACCTGCATGCTGGTAAGTGGAGCGGAGATTTGACAAGTCATCAATTAGATCTTTTGCAATTGCTTGTAAAATCTCAGTGAACTTCATTGATGGGTTGCTATGGACATCGTAAAAGGGGATGAAAACTGGATGGCGCTCTAGTACTGTGGCCAAAGCACGCTCTTGAAAGAAATCCTTCGCATCAATGGCATCGGGGATTTGATCTTGTTGCAAAACAGTTACTATCTCCAATCGGCATGCTATGTCCTTGTTCAGTTTGGTTGTGTTCTCCGCCATTGTCTCAATGAAATGTGTTGCCTTTGAAGACATTGAGGCAGTTGTGCGGTGATGGAGCAGCTGGCAGGTTGCAATAATCCCTGAAACAGGATGATTATGTAGTGTACCCACGTGACAGTGTGGGGTATCAGCGTACATCTGGAGAAATGTAATTTGTCGTGGGAATGCTGCTATCCTTCGAAGTTCTCCAGATATATCGAGTTGCCGGCTATCCAGGTTGGTCTGGTAATTAACGGCGTCATACATGGAGAGAGCATTGTACATGACACCTCTGGAATTGATGAGTTCCTGAACACCTTGCCTGGACCACAGCAGATGGGTGTTATACGCAGAAGCATCAATAGTAACAGCATGATGGATACTGATTGACCGAATCATATTAACGGTGTACATGGCAGATATAACAAAGGGTTCCCGTTGCTTCTGTCCAAACCTAGATGCCATAATCATAACGCGTGTCTGTGGGGGACTTGGTGAAACGGAAAGTGACTCTTGAAGTAACTCAAAAACAAATCGTTGGTCTTGAGGTAAAATATTGAAATTTGAAAGATCGTGAAAAGAGTTCTTTTGAATAGATGCGCGGTTATTGTCTTTACGAGGCAAGTTGCTCAATCGATGAATGAATGCATTCCTCACGCGATGAAAATAATCCAGTGTCTCTTCCGGAGTAATACTTTGATACCTATCTGCAGTCGGAACAGGGCACACGGTTAATCGCCATCCTTGTGAATATCCAATGTGCATTCCCAATGTACTGCGAAGGGACTTCAGACTGTTAGCATTGTACGTTCGCACATCTATATGCTTCTTCAGAATGTGGTATACCGGTTGAATACTGGTCCGGTTGACATTGAACAACAAATATGGTACTGGTGATATGATGCCGATGAGAGAGTCCATTTCTACTACAACCCCGTCAATGTCATATTTGTAATCAAGATACACCAATTGTTCCAATGTTGTTGCGTTGGTAGATTGCGTATTCAAGTAGACATTCTCACTCGTCAAGAAATCCCTGATATTTTCATACTGTTCGACTTCATGGACAAATTGCGTGATGTTTTCCTTCGCAACGTCGATGAGGTTCTTTCGTTCCGCCATCACTGTAATTTTAGTACAAGAAAGGATACGACAACATGTCAACATTACCACGCACACCAAAAATACATGTCATAAAATAACAAACAATAATGGGTTTATCAAGCCAATTCTTCGGAATTAATAAAACAAGTTAACTTTGTCATAAAATATACAAAGAAGAAAAGAAGAACGTAGGTGGAAATGATGGCATGCTGTGGATTTGGTGGCTATATTAAGGACTTTTCGATTTGCACGTTCACTGGTCGAATGCGACTAAAGCAGGGTTGACGAGGCACGCAGATCCATATTTCTACCTTTTCAATTTATTTCCCACGAAAGCGTACTGAGCTCAGTGATATCATCTTCATAGTTTTAATTGCAAGATCATTATCATTCTGAATCTCCATAGACTTTAGGAGGAAATAACCTTCTCATATATCAGCGGTGTTTAAGACAATGATAAATTCATGTTATTGTATGACGCAATTCGGCCTACATCAAGTGCAAGGTGTAAAAGAACTTCTCTTGCTGCAACAAATTGCCAATGCAGAAATAAACTGTGTTCATTTTATGGAGTATTCTGCACAAGATTTGTATTAAGGGAAATCACAGACAAGATAATATAGTTTTAGAGAACTTACGAATCCACTGCTCTCCTATTGCATGTCTTGCAAAAATCAAGTCAATTGTATCCATTGTAAGACTTATAATTTGGTGTTTTGTACAGAGCTCACTTGATGAATACAAAGGTGTGATCTTGATTAGTGACCATGCTTTAGAGCATTACTTCTTTTTGTATGTATATCAGGTTCGAAAAGAAACGTCTTAACACGTCTTTTTGACTCAAATAAACAAAGAGAATGGACGTCATTTTGACGTCTTTTTAAGTCGCAACAGTTAAAGTAGTATTTGATTACAAGATCCAATGAAGCTGTAGGTATCTACAGGTACAAACATGACTTTGTATATCGAAGCTTCCCTACTCCTAAAGTACTAACGCTATACCTATATCTACAACCTATTTATCGTTATAGACTGGTTGTATGACTTTTTTGCATACGGACAAAAAAGTGGTAATCAGTCAGACCGCAACGTCCTGAAAAGCCTTCGCATTTATCGTACGCGTATGCATGGACCTCGCGGACATGAATACGTAATGAGCTGGGAGACCACATTTTTAGAGTGTCTGTAAATCTAAACGACATTATCAATCTTTATGATTTATACATCGATAAAAAGCTGAAGAGTTGTACTTTGATGATATTAGACCACTTAAAAGGTTATGACATATAAAATATACTGAACAAGGAAATCATAAAACACAAAATTTGCATATTTTTCATTTTCCTTAAGTGGTACATTAGACCAACGAAATTAAGGTGGACCAAAATGGGAGAGGTATAAAATGAAAGAGAAAATATCATTCTATAAAAACATAATGACTTTATGTGGACTAATCCTATGAACGGGTCAGGTTGGCGAATAAATCATTGCGTTGTACAGTTAATTTTTGACGAGATTTCAGTTTGCCGCGAATACGCGTTTCTGATTGGTTAATTCCCTCTGAGTGGAGAGTTGAACGAACCTCGCGGAATGTCAGTAAACGTGTACTCTACATAACAGTAATACACTGTGTGTAGATGACAGTGTAGGACCCTATGGTGTGTGTGTGTGTGCGCGCGCACAATGTATGTATACGCCATACGCGCTCAGGTTTCAGCTGAGACAAGATCTCCACGTAAACAACAAGAACAACACTCCACTCTGATCGACAGCTCAACTTTGGCTTGAACTTTGCACAACTAGATAGTGAAGCGTGCATTAATAAATAGCATACAAATCAATAATAAAAGATCTAGCACTAAGTTTGCGCATATGAGTTCTTTGGGGCTCTCTATTTGGTATTAGAATAATTATTCCTTATTAATCCACTGTATACATCGCTGAGTAATTTATCTAATGATACCCTAGGAGCGCATGATCATTCATGTATCTCAAATTGCCATACTATGATTTTTACTCGACGAGACTTTCAATTTTCGTTTGTTTCTAAGGGAGGGACCAATTCAGTTCTTACTGTGCTATTATAACAAGTATATCTAAAACGTTGACCAGCATTCATTTGTTGATTCAACCTATGAACGGGTCGGGTTGGCAATAAATAGAAAGCCTTGTTCTAATTTGTCTCTGGGTCGTTTGGAAAATATCGATATAATGCAGAGATATGAATAATGGTATCATAAGCTCATTTTGTAGAATGTAATCATTAAAAGGTGTGATTTATTTCAAATATTCACAAACCATGTCAATTAGTCACGGATAGTAGATCTTCGTGTCGTCAATAAGTGAATCTCGTAGACCATGCACTTTGTCTCTGAATTATCTCGCAAAATCTCGGGTGCTGAGAAGGACATGCGCAAAAACCTGCGCGTACGATAAATTTTTGATTTGAGCTCATTAACAGCAGCGTTGCGGTCTGACTGTAATGCTCTAAGGAATGGTCACTAATCTAGGTCATAAAAAACATAAAATGTGTTTACGACGTGATTGTGACGCGACATCTTGTCTTCAAAATAGTAACTTACACGTCATTGAGAAATCTTAATATGACCACGTAGACATCAAAAAGACGTCACAAATATTACATATCTTAACCATTTTCTATTGACCATAAAACAAACCAAAAGTCGACCCCTTGAGTATGTGTGTGGACTCAACAAAGGTGAATCAGGTCAGTCGAGTCAGTTTTGAGTTTTCCGTATTTTCTCAGAGAGCTATTCGTCTACATTATCTCTAAGTTTGGGATCGTAAATTGAATTGAAAAGTGGGTTTTCAGCACACTGTAAAAACATCGGTGTTAGATTTAATACCATGGGTGTTAAATTTAACACCGATCAAGTGTTAATAGAGGACCACATCCACAGGTGTAGAAAATATATTGTGATGGTGTTGAAAAGTGTTCACCTGGCACTTCTTGGTGTTAATTTGACACTGTATCTTGTGATATTTTGACAATGTACTGGTGTTAATTCAATAATGACACCGCATGGTGTTGATTTTATATTGTTGATGTTAATATCAATGGTATAACACCCGTCCAGCTTCAATGCTAGGGTTAGGGTTAACCCTAGCATATAGGAGACCACACCAACTGGTGTTACTGTGGTGTAAATGTGTTTACACATTTTTTCAAAAATCAAGTATTTTATTGGAAAATTCTTGATTGTCTTGTTTAAGTTCAAAATCAACAAGATGCGCAGTTACTAAGAAACCCTTCAAAAAACAGTTTTTTTAATTTAACGCCATAAATGAGCACCGAAAATTTAACACCAGCTTGGTGTTTCATATTTAACACCGGATTTTTTTGCAGTGCAGTTTTCTACAACCCCTTTCATTGGTAAAGTAGTGTGATCAGGTTTTTCTTAGGGCCCCTTTTAATTTGTTGATAATCCTTTGCACACTCTTCACTTTCCAACTCTAATAACTTTTGAAGCAAATATGCTACTGCTTTGAAAGTTCACATCTATTATTAAAAGAATGTGTTTATCAAGCATGCTCAATTACAGTTTAATATGATAATCCCTTCAGTTTTGTTGCTACAATAATTTGAATCAAGGTTTTTGTCCCATTCATGGCACGGGTAGCACGGCTTAGTAAAGATTAGGCGCCTGAATAGACACTGTACTTCACAGCCTCTTTTCTCAGTTCAAACTTTTCCAGAGTGTGCGCTTTCATTAGTATATTTATATAGGTTAGGATCATCAATTTGAATTGAGTTAAACATCATTTTGAAACTTAATAGAGTCTGCTCTTTCAGAAGCTGACCTTAAATTAAAATCCATGTCTGGTGTGTTTTGTGGTGCACGGTCACATTTAAGCGAAAATACGTTTTGACGTCATTTTGAGACGTTGAAATGACGTTCATTTCTTTGTTTATTTACGTCACAAAGACGAAAATTATTATGACGTGTTCTTGCAGTCACAAATGTGACGACGTTTTTACGTCTTCCATTTAACAATTGAGCAAAAACATGGCAAGCTGTCGAAAGTTTACTACGTCTTAAGTAAATTTAATGTCATCATTCAGTGGCAAAAAAGACTAAGATATCTAGTCATCAATTTGTGCAAATTTTACTTCATCTTCTATCGGCCGTGATCTGCCAAAACAATACTTTCGTTTGAGGTGATTTCGAGATACGTTTAAAGTTTAAGCCTGCCGATTACCTAGGGTGAGAATTAAAATTGTGTTCTATATCAAAGTGGGTTTATTCATGTTTGTTCTAAATCAATATACATACTCATTTTCATATTGTGCTTAGAGAACTTCTAGAGTTTTTAAAAACTACTGCCACATTAATGATCTAGTAAAATTGCATAACTACCAAGATATACCTAGTTCTGCCAGATAAATGCGTCACGAATTCGTCGCTTATATCACGTTATTGATATGTCGCAAAACCAATGGAAACGTGGCATGATTAATAAAGCGGTCCAATGACATGAATAAATTGTAAAATTATTGTAAATCTAATGTCATAAACATATCAGTAATTATATGACAATAGAATTGTGATATATACGTTGCAAAAAAAACAAATTTCGTGTCATTAATGCATCAAAAAAACTATCACTTCATTAGACATCACAAAGCTAATGTACAATATACGTCAAAAGTACGCAGGGATAACATGGAGTGATTACATCATCTTAGCTAATTACGTTGCACAAATAAAATCGTATCATTTTATTGTCTTAATATGACGTACGACATTTGACCAATAGTAACCGAAAAAAAGACGTCTTTTCAACGTCAAACCACTATCAGAGTTGTCTCGAGAACTGACTTCTCAGACCACTCGAAATGTTCTTTTTAAATCATCAATATATCCGCAACCGAATAATTCATCATTTTATAAGAAATAACCCCCTCCTCTGACTTTTGAATCTTTTTGTAAAAGCAGTTCACAAATGATGAGTTTCTTTTCAAGGTATTTGATCAAGTGCTGTAACATCAGTTAAATTACTGTCTGTAACAATGTTTTCCAGCAAATATCTTTCTCAAAAACAAAAATATCAATCTATTAACAACAAAAAACAAAGAAAAATCTGTTGACACAAATTTATCAAAAAAAAGATGGCGACGTACCTTAGCCCCCACTTCCAAGAGGACTTCAAAACTAAGCAAAGTTTAGAACTCATACAAACAAAAAATAAATAACCAAGGATACGTAAAAGAACAAACACTTACCTATCACATAATCAAAAACACATTTCCAAGTGCTATCAAATCAGGTAATAGTGGTTGAAAACCCAAAAGGTGTCAAGTCTATGAAGATATTGTAACAGATACTTCCAAACAAGTGAGGAACAGAAGTTCAATAAAAGCACACAGAGCATCAAGATCGAGCCAACCACTACGAAACACAATCGCACTTAGAGTGATAAGGAACCACCACTGAGCACAACACAACTGCAGATATCTACTACAAAAAAGAGAAGCCCTCTACGACATGAACTGGCCAATGGACCTATGGTCCACTGTAGCAATGTTCCCCTAACCCTAACCCTAACCCTAACCCTAACCCTAACCCTAACCCTAACCCTAACCCTAACCCTAACCCTAACCCTAACCCTAACCCTAACCCTAACCCTAACCCTAACCCTAAACCCTAACCCTAACCCTAACCCCTAACCCTAACCCCTAACCCTAACCCTAACCCCTAACCCTAACCCTAACCCTGGAAACCCTAATAACCACAACAAAATTCAAAACTCTTAAAAAAAATAATAGCACGCCTCCACACACACATTTCAGACAATAGCAACCCAGATTCAAAAATCCTAACAACCCAACCCGAAAAAATTATAAACTCTACAAACAATACCCTCAAAACATTAATAACCCCGCAATCCAAAACCCTAGTAACCCCATATTTAAAACCCTAATAACCCCGACCCTGAAAGTCCTAAGAACCAACAAAATTCAAAACCCTTAATACCTTACCCTCAAAATCCTAATAACCCAGCAATCCAAAACCATAGTTACCCATGGTCAAAGTCCTAATAAACCCAACCCTCAAAACCCTAATATCTCGAACAAACTCAAAACCCGAAAAACCTTTTCATTTAATACGCTAATAACCCCACACTCTAAATCCCTAGTAACCCCATATTCAAAACCCTAATAACCCAACTCTCTAAACCCTAATACCTCAGCAAATTTAAAACCTTACAACATTATGCCCTCAAAAACCCTAATAACCCCGCTCTCTAAAACCCTAGTAACCTTATATTCAAAACCCTAATAACCCTAACCCTCAAAACAATGATACCCTTAAATTATTTCTTTGAATATCGGGTTACTAAGGTTTTATAGTGCGGGATTATGAGGGTTTTGCGGGTATAGGTTTTTAGGGTTTTGAATTTGTTTGGGTATTAGGGTTTTGAGAGTTAGGGTTATTAGGGTTTTGAATATGGGGTTACTAGGGTTTTAATGTGTGGGGTTATTTGGGTTTTGATTGTAAAGGTTTTTAGGGTTTTTAATTTGTTCGGGGTATTAGGGTTTTCAGCTTTCTGGTTATAAGGGTATTGAATTTCTTGGGTTATTTGGGTTTTCAGGGTCGGGGTTATTATGGTATTAAGGTTTTCAGGGTCGGGGTTATTAGGGTATTAGGGTTTTCAGGGTCGGGGTTATTAGGGTATTAGGGTTTTCAGGGTTGGGGTTGTTAGGGTTTTGAATATGGGGTTACTAGCGTTTTAAATTGGGAAGGGGTTATTCGGGTTTTGAGGGTTATTAACTTGTTTGGGTTCGTACAGTTTTCAGAGTGGGGATATTAGGGTTTTGAGGGTGAATGTTTTGAGGGTTTTGAATTTGTTCGGGGTATTAGGGTTTTGAAGGTTGGGGTTATTGGGGGATTTGAATATAGGGTTACTAGGGTTTTATAGTGTGGGGTTATTAGGGTTTTGAGGGTAGGTCCCCTATAGGTTTTTAGGATTCTTAATTTGTTCGGGGTATTAGGGTTCGGAGGATTGGGGTTATGAGGAACTTGAATATGGGGTCACCAGGGTTTTAGAGTGCGGGGTTATTAGGGATTTGAAGGATTAGGTTTGTAGGGTTTTGAATTTGTTCGGGGTATTAGGGATTTTAGAGTTATGGTTATAAGGGTTTTGAATATGGGGTTACTAGGGTTTTAATATGTGGGGCTATTAGGGTTTTGATGGTAAAGGTTTTTAGGGTTTTGAATTTGTTCGAGGTATTAGGGTTTTCAGGGTTGGGGTTATAAGGGTTTTGAATATGGAGTTATTAGGGTTGTGAATTTTTTTGAGGTTATTAGGGTTTTGAGGGTCGGGGTTATTAGGGTTTTGAGGGTAAGGGTTATTAGGGTTTTGAATATAGGGTTACTAGGGTTTTAGAGTGCGAGGTTATTAGGGTTTTGAGGGCATATGTTGTTAGGGGTTTTAATTTCTTACGGGTATTAGGGGTTTTGAAGGTTGGGGTTATTAGGGTTTTGAATTAAGGGTTACTAGGGTTTTAGAGAGTGGGGTTATTAGGGTTTTGAGGGCATATGTTGTTAGTTTTTAATTTGTTAAGGGTATTAGGGTTTGGAGGATTGGGGGTTATTAGGAATTTGAATATGGGGTCACCAGGGTTTAAGAGTGCGGGGTTATTAGGGGTTTGAAGGATTAGGTTTTTATGGTTTTGAATTTGTTCGGGGTATTAGGGATTTTATAGTTAGGGCTATTAGGATTTTGATTGTAAAGGTTTTTAGGGTTTTGAATTTGTTCGGGGTATTAGGGTTTGGAAGATTGAGGGTTATTAGGAATTTGAATATGGGGTTACTAGGGTTTTGAATTTCTTGAGGTTATTAGGGTTTTCAGGGTCGGGGTTATTAGAGTTTTGAGGGTTAGGGTTATTAGGGTTTTGAATATAGGGTTACTAGGGTTTTAATATGTGGGGCTATTAGGGTTTTGATGGTAAAGATTTTTAGGGTTTTAAATTTGTTCGAGGTATTAGGGTTTTCAGGGTTGGGGTTATAAGGGTTTTGAATATGGGGTTACTAGGGTTTTGAATTTCTTGAGGTTATTAGGGTTTTCAGGGTTGGGGTTATTAGAGTTTTGAGAGTGGGAGGTTATTAGGATTTTGAGGGCATATGTTGTTAGGGTTTTTAATTTGTTAAGGGTATTAGGGTTTTGAGGGTTGGGGTTATTAGGGATTTGAAGGATTAGGCTTTTAGGGTTTTGAATTTGTTCGGGGTATTAGGGATTTTAGAGTTAGGGTTATTAGGGTTTTGAATGTGGGGTTACTAGGGTTTTAATATGTGGGGCTATTAGGGTTTTGATGGTAAAGGTTTTTAGGGCTTTAAATTTGTTCGAGGTATTAGGGTTTTCAGGGTTGGGGTTATAAGGGTTTTGAATATGGGGTTACTAGGGTTTTGAATTTCTTGAGGTTATTAGGGTTTTCAGGGTCGGGGTTATTAGAGTTTTGAGAGTGGGAGGTTATTAGGATTTTGAGGGCATATCTTGTTAAGGGGGTTTCACACCGAGCTTTACGTAAAGTTACGTATAGTTGCGTAGCGTCGCGTAGTGACTACGCAACACTACGCATCTGTATGCTGTAAGTACGCAACTCTAAGAAAGAGTACGCCGAGGGACGCAAAATACGTACGCTAGATGTACGCAAAAAAATTAAACATGTTTAATTTTTTCGCGTTCCCTCCGCGTAGAGCACTGATACGCAGGTTTTACGCAAGTATACGCAACACTACGCAACTGTGCGCCATTCATACCCAACAGTACGCCATCAAACCATGTTCACACGAAGGAACTTTTTCGGCCTGCGTATGACATGGCGTAGTGTTGCGTACTGTTACGTACTGTTACGTAGACATTTGCGGAGACTTGCGTAGACCTGGCGTACATTTACGTAGTGTTGCTTACAATTGCGTAGACTATTATTATTGGTGAAGATTTGGCAGTCCAATGTGATCCATGTTTGAAAACTGTATGATATCATTCACCCCACTGGACTCTGAATCGCTGGTGAATATCATCATGTGCTCTTCTAGTCTTCATTATATCTTTTGTGGGCCTAATAACTGCAAAAGGCCGAAAAGGCCGAATACATTAAAAAAAAAGAAGAAGAGCAAATTGCTGTGGCTGGTGCAAAAATTCTTCTCCTGCTCATTTTACATGCCTCTACTGATCAAGATGCAGGCGATTTTCCAGAACTGTGTGAACTAATCTGGCAATGAAGCTCCAGTGGGAATTAAGTTCCCTAAATCACCGAGGTAGAGGAAACAAACATGTGCTCTCAGCCTTGTTAGTTTTAACTGACCAAGAAAGGGTACACGTTGTAATGGAGTTGGTTCAATAGCACCCAATGCTCTGTGATAAGGCTCGTGAAGACTATAACAAGAGGGCTAAGAAGCTGCTGTATCAGCCATAAAAGAGAAGAATTAGATTGGGGTGGAAGGTAGGCTACAGTTTACTATGTTTTTAGTGATCAACCAGGATAGCGCACGAAGACATGAGTGCAGACGCAACGAGATAAATGTGGCACGCTAGTGAAGAATTCTGGAGAAGCATAAGGGAAATCGGTATAAAGACATGTTGTCTCCTATTGTTATTGATTGGTTGGATGCCCATAGGTAGAGGAACCTACTGCCATTTCAGGTGCCATTTAGTCACACTGATCTATATAAATGATGGGTATCTCATCTTCCCATCTATGGCACCATGAGGTAGTTCCTTTGTTCTTTTTCTGCTCTGCTTGTGTTGCCACTCTACAGTTGTTCCATGTCTGGCAGGTGGGCATTGCACGCGTTTCCACGAACTTGAAGTTACTTCACAATAATATAAGCTGCTGGTCATCTTTATCAAATGAAGGTTAGAGCAAGTTTGAAATAGGTTCTAAAGAACTCATGAAATTGATATCTTATTATGTAATTCTCGGTGCATTTCGTGTCAAGAGTTCATTGAACGCATGGGCTCCATTCCCGTGAAATTGATAAATGAACAAACATCGGCAGCATGCAGTTTTTTCATCAGTTGTTAATACTGCCCCTTGGTCTCCGCTGGATCCGAGATTTGACCTATACACTTCTTAATTTTCTGATTCTTGCAACGTCTAAACATTCGTTTTTATGCGAATATTGTTTCTAGGACAGCTGAATGATGGAGAACTGACGATATCAGCAAAGATTTTAACCTCCTCACCATAATTATGTTTGAACAGCAGGTAATTAGTGGAATAAGAAACAGAAAGCAATGCTGAAATAGCTCTGCAGCTTCAACAATTTGTGCATACGAACGCGGTACGCAACTTCACGCAACTGTAAGCAACTCTACGCGGCCTGTACGCCCGACTTACGTTTATGTACGCAACTCTACGCCCGCTACACGCTAAATAAGCTACGCTAATACGCGCTTCCTACGCAACCGTACGTAACCCTACGCTTGGACTACGCCGATCCTGCGCGGATCATCACAACTATTTTTCATGAGTACGCAGCCGATTTCGGCGTAGTCGCTACGCAACTCTACGCAACTCTACGGAAAGCTTGGTGTGAAACCCCCTTTAGGGTTTTTAATTTGTTAAGGGTATTAGGGTTTTGAGGGTTGGGGTTATTAGGGATTTGAAGGATTAGGTTTTTAGGGTTTTGAATTTGTTCGGGGTATTAGGGATTTTAGAGTTAGGGTTATTAGGGTTTTGAATGTGGGGTTACTAGGGTTTTAATATGTGGGGCTATTAGGGTTTTGATGGTAAAGGTTTTTAGGGTTTTAAATTTGTTCGAGGTATTAGGGTTTTCAGGGTTGGGGTTATAAGGGTTTTGAATATGGGGTTACTAGGGATTTGAATTTCTTGAGGTTATTAGGGTTTTCAGGGTCGGGGTTATTAGAGTTTTGAGGGTTAGGGTTATTAGGGTTTTGAATATAGGGTTACTAGGGTTCGAGAGTGGGAGGTTATTAGGATTTTGAGGGCATATGTTGTTAGGGGTTTTAATTTGTTATGGGTATTAGGGTTTTGAGGGTTGGGGTTATTAGGGTCTTGAATATAGGGTTACTAGGGTTTTAGAGAGCGGGGTTATTAGGGTTTTGAGGGCATATGTTGTTAGTTTTTAATTTGTTAAGGGTATTAGGGTTTTGACGGGTGGGGTTATTAGGGTTTTGAATATAGGGTTACTAGGGTTTTAGAGAGCGGGGTTATTAGGGTTTTGAGGGCATATGTTGTTAGGGTTTTTTAATTTGTTAAGGGTATTAGGGTTTTGAGGGTTGGGGTTATTAGGGTTTTGACTATGGGGTTACTAGGATTTCGGATTGCGGGGTTATTAGGGTTTTGAGGGTAAGGTATTAAGGGTTATGAATTTGTTGGGGTTATTAGGGTTTCCAGGGTGGGGCTATTAGGGTTATGAGGGTGCATGTTTTGAGGGTTTTGAATTTGTTCGGGGTATTAGGTTATGAGGGTTTAGGTTATTGGGGTTTTGAATATAGGGTTACTAGGGTTTTATAGTGCGGGGTTATTAGGGTTTTGAGGGCATGTGCTGTTATGTTTTTTTTTTAATTTGTTAAGGGTATTAGGGTTTTGAGGGTTGTGGTTATTAGGGTTTTGAATATAGGGTTACTAGGGTTTTAGAGAGCGGGGTTATTAGGGTTTTGAGGGCATAATGTTCTCATGGTTTTTTAATTTGCTGAGGGTATTAGGGTTTTGAGGGCATAATGTTCTTAGGGTTTTTTAATTTGCTTAGGGTATTAGGGTTTTGAGATTTGGGGTTATTAGGGTTTTGAAAATGGGGTTACGTTTCGGATTGCGTTGTTATTAGGGTTTTGAGGGTAATGTATTAAGGGTTTTGAATTTTTGGGGGTTATTAGGATTTTCAGGGTCGGGGTTATTAGGGTTTTAAATATGGGGTTACTAGGGTTTTGGAGTGCGGGGTTATTAGGGGTTTGAGTGTATTGGTTTTTAGAGTTTTTAATTTGTTCGGGGTATTAGGGTTTTGAGGGTTGGGTTATTAGGATTTTCAATATGGAGTTGCTAGGGTCTTAGATGTGGGGGTGGTTGGCGTGTTATAATTGTTTTGAGAGTTTTGAATTTTTTGGGTTATTAGGGTTTCCAGGGTGGGGCTATTAGGGGTTTGAGGGTGCATGTTTTGAGGGTTTTGAATTTGTTCGGGGTATTAGGGTTTTGAGGGTTTAGGTTATTGGGGTTTTGAATATAGGGTTACTAGGGTTTAATAGTTCGGGGTTATTAGGGTTTTGAGGGTATAGGTGTTTAGGGTTTTGAATTTGTTCGGGGTATGAAAGTTTTAAGGTTAGGGGTTATTAGGGTTTTGAATATAGGGTTACTAGGGTTTAATAGTGCGGGGTTATTAGGGTTTTGAATTTGTTCGGGGTATTAGGGTTTTGAGAGTTAGGGTTATTAGGGTTTTGAATATGGGTTGACTAGGGTTTTACTGTGGGGTTATTAGGGTTTTGATGGTATAGGTTTTTAGGGTTTTGAATTTGTTCGGGGTATTAGGGTTTTCAGGGTTTTGGTTATAAGGGTTTTGAATTTCTTGTGGTTATTAGGGTTTTCAGGGTCGGGGTTATTAGGGTATTAGGGTTTGGAGGGTTTGGGTTGTTAGGGTTTTGAATATGGGGTTACTAGGGTTTTAAATTGGGGAGGGGTTATTAGGGTTTTGAGGGTTTTGAATTTGTTTGGGTTAGTACAGTTTTCAGAGTGGGGATATTAGGGTTTTGAGAGTGAATGTTTTGAGGGTTTTGAATTTGTTCGGGGTATTATTGTTTTGAGGGTTGGGGTTATTGGGGGATTTGAATATAGGGTTACTAGGGTTTTATAGTGCGGGGTTATTAGGGTTTTGAGGGTATAGGTGTTTAGGGTTTTTAATTTGTTCGGGGTATGAAGGTTTTAAGGTTAGGGGTTATTAGGGTTTTGAATATAGGGTTACTAGGGTTTTATAGTGCGGGGTTATTAGGGTTTTGATGGTATAGGTTTTTAGGGTTTTTAATTTGTTCGGGGTATTAGGGTTTTGAGAGTTAGGGTTATTAGGTTTTTGAATATGGGGTGACTAGGGTTTTACTGTGGGGTTATTAGGGTTTTGATGGTATAGGTTTTTAGGGTTTTGAATTTGTTCGGGGTATTATGGTTTTGAGAGTTAGGGTTATTAGGGTTTTGAATATGGGGTTACTAGGGTTTTACTGTGGGGTTATTAGGGTTTTGATGGTATAGGTTTTTAGGGTTTTGAATTTGTTCATGGTATTAGGGTTTTGAGGGTTTAGGTTATTGGGGTTTTGAATATAGGGTTACTAGGGTTTAATTGTTCGGGGTTATTAGGGTTTTGAGGGTATAGGTGTTTAGGGTTTGAATTTGTTCGGGGTATGAAAGTTTTAAGGTTAGGGGTTATTAGGGTTTTGAATATCGGGTTACTAGGGTTTTATAGTGCGGGGTTATTAGGGTTTTGAGGGTATAGGTTTTTAGGGTTTTGAATTTGTTCGGGGTATTAGGGTTTTGAGAGTTAGGGTTATTAGGGTTTTGAATATGGGGTTACTAGGGTTTTAATGTGTGGGGTTATTAGGGTTTTGATGGTATAGGTTTTTAGGGTTTTGAATTTGTTCGGGGATATTAGGGTTTTCAGGGTTATGGTCATAAGGGTTTTGAATTTCTTGTGGTTATTAGGGTTTTCAGGGTCGGGGTTATTAGGGTATTAGGGTTTTGAGGGTTGGGGTTGTTAGGGTTTTGAATATGGGGTTACTAGGCTTTTAAATTCGGGAGGGGTTATTAGGGTTTTGAGGGTTTTGAATTTGTTTGGGTTAGTACAGTTTTCAGAGTGGGGATATTAGGCTTTTGAGAGTGAATGTTTTGAGGGTTTTGAATTTGTTCGGGGTATTAGGGTTTTGAGGGTTGGGGTTATTGGGGGATTTGAATATAGGGTTACTAGGGTTTTATAGTGCGGGGTTATTAGGGTTTTGAGGGTATAGGTGTTTAGGGTTTTTAATTTGTTCGGGGTATGAAGGTTTTAAGGTTAGGGGTTATTAGGGTTTTGAATATAGGGTTACTAGGGTTTTATAGTGCGGGGTTATTAGGGTTTTGATGATATAGGTTTTTAGGGTTTTTAATTTGTTCGGGGTATTAGGGTTTTGAGAGTTAGGGTTATTAGGGTTTTGAATATGGGGTGACTATGGTTTTACTGTTGGATTATTAGGGTTTTGATGGTATAGGATTAGGGTTTTGAATTTGTTCTAGGTATTATGGTTTTGAGAGTTAGGGTTATTAGGGTTTTGAATATGGGGTTACTAGGGTTTTAATGTGTGGGGTATTAATATTGTTTTGATGGTATAGGTTTTTAGGGTTTTGAATTTGTTCGGGGTATTTGTTTTTTCACGGTTTTGGTTATAATGGTTTTGAATTTCGTGGGGTTATTAGGGTTTTCAGGGTCGGGGTTATTAGGGTATTAGGGTTTTGAGGGTTGGGGTTGTTAGGGTTTTGAATATGGGGTTACTAGGGTTTTAAATTGGGGAGGGGTTATTAGGGTTTTGAGGGTTTTGAATTTGTTTTGGTTAGTACAGTTTTCAGAGTGGGGATATTAGGGTTTTGAGAGTGAATGTTTTGAGGGTTTTGAATTTGTTAGGGGTATTAGGGTTTTGAGGGTTGGAGTTATTGGGGGATTTGAATATAGGGTTACTAGGGTTTTATAGTGCGGGGTTATTAGGGTTTTGAGGGTAGGTCCCTATAGGTTTTTAGGATTTTTAATTTGTTCGGGGTATTAGTGTTTGGAGGATTGGGGGTTATTAGGAATTTGAATATGGGGTCACCAGGGTTTTAGAGTGCGGATTTATTAGGGATTTGAAGGATTAGGTTTTTAGGGTTTTGAATTTGTTCGGGGTATTAGGGATTTTAGAGTTAGGGCTATTAGGGTTTTGAATATGGGGTTACTAGGATTTTAATATGTGGGGCTATTTTGGTTTTGATGGTAAAGGTTTTTAGGGTTTTGAATTTGTTCGAGGTATTAGGGTTTTCAGGGTTGGGGTTATAAGGGTTTTTGAATATGGGGTCACTAGGGTTTTGAATTTCTTGAGGTTATTAGGGTTTTCAGGGTCGGGGTTATTAGGGTTTTGAGGGTTGGGGTTATTAGGGTTTTGAATATAGGGTTACTAGGGTTTTAGAGTGCGAGGTTATTAGGGTTTTGAGGGCATATGTTGCCAGGGTTTTTAATTTTGTTAAGGGTATTAGGGTTTTGAGGGTTGGGGTTATTAGGGTTTTGAATATAGGGTTATTAGGGTTTTACAGAGCGGGGTTATTAGGGTTTTGAGGGCATATGTTGTTAGGGTATTTAATTTGTTAAGGGTATTAGGATTTTGACGGGTGGGGTTTTTAGGGTTTTGAATATGGGGTTACTAGGGTTTTAGAGAGCGGGGTTATTAGGGTTTTGAGGGCATATGTTGTTAGGGTTTTTTAATTTGTTAAGGGTATTAGGGTTTTGACTATGGGGTTACTATAATTTCGGATTGCGGGGTTATTAGGGTTTTGAGGGTAAGGTATTAAGGGTTTTGAATTTGTTGGGGTTATTAGGGTTTCCAGGGTGAGGCTATTAAGGTTATGAGGGTTCATGTTTTGAGGGTTTTGAATTTGTTCGGGGTATTAGGTTATGAGTGGTTAGGTTATTGGGGGTTTGAATATAGGGTTACTAGGGTTTGATAGTGCGGGGTTATTAGGGTTTTGAGGGCATATGCTGTTAGGGTTTTTTTTATTTGTTAAGGGTATTAGGGTTTTGAGGGTTAGGGTTATTAGTGTTTTGAATATAGGGTTACTAGGGTTTTAGAGAGCGGGGTTATTAGGGTTTTGAGGGCATAATGTTCTTAGGGTTTTTTAATTTGCTGAGGGTATTAGGGTTTTTAGGGTTGGGGTTATTAGGGTTTTGAATATGGGGTTACTAGGGATTTAGAGTGTGGGGTTATTACCGTATTAAATGAAAAGGTTTTTAGGGTTTTGAATTTGTTTGAGATATTAGGGTTTTGAGGGTTGGGGTTATTTTGGTTTTGACTATGGGGTTACTAGGGTTTCGGATTGCGGGGTTATTAGGGCTTTGAGGGTAATGTATTAAGGGTTTTGAATTTTTGGGGATTATTAGGATTTTCAGGGTCGGGGTTATTAGGGTTTAAAATATGGGGTTACTAGGGTTTTGGAGTGCGGGGTTATTAGGGTTTTGAGTGTATTGGTTTTTAGAGTTTTTAATTTGTTCGGGGTATTAGGGTTTTGAGGGTTGGGTTATTAGAATTTTGAATATGGAGTTGCTAGGGTCTTAGATGTGGGGGGGGGGCGCCTGTTATTAGGGTTTTGAGAGTCTTGAATTTTTTGGGTTATTAGGGTTTCCAGGGTGGGGCTATTAGGGGTTTGAGGGTGCATGTTTTGAGGGTTTTGAATTTTTCGGGGTATTATGGTTTTGAGGGTTTAGGTTATTGGGGTTTTGAATATAGGGTTACTAGGGTTTTATATTGCGGGGTTATTAGGGTTTTGAATTTGTTCGGGGTATGAAGGTTTTAAGGTTAGGGGTTATTAGGGTTTTGAATATAGGGTTACTAGGGTTTTATAGTGCGGGGTTATTAGGGTTTTGAGGGTATAGGTTTTTAGGGTTTTGAATTTGTTCGAGGTATTAGAGTTTTGAGAGTTAGGGTTATTAGGGTTTTGAATATGGGGTTACTAGGGTTTTAATGTGTGGGGTTATTAGGGTTTTGAGGGTGCATGTTTTGAGGGTTTTGAATTTGTTCGGGTTATTAGGGTTTTGAGGGTTTAGGTTATTGGGGTTTTGAATATAGGGTTACTAGGGTTTAATAGTTCGGGGTTATTAGGGTTTTGAGGGTATAGGTGTTTAGGGTTTTGAATTTGTTCGGGGTATGAAAGTTTTAAGGTTAGGGGTTATTAGGGTTTTGAATATAGGGTTACTAGGGTTTAATAGTCCGGGGTTATTAGGGTTTTGAGGGTATATGTTTTTAGGGTTTTGAATTTGTTCGGGGTATTAGGGTTTTGAGAGTTAGGGTTATTAGGGTTTTGAATATGGGTTGACTAGGGTTTTACTGTGGGGTTATTAGGGTTTTGATGGTATAGATTTTTAGGGTTTTGAATTTGTTCGGGGTATTAGGGTTTTCAGGGTTTTGGTTATAAGGGTTTTGAATTTCTTGTGGTTATTAGGGTTTTCAGGGTCGGGGTTATTAGGGTATTAGGGTTTGGAGGGTTTGGGTTGTTAGGGTTTTTAATATGGGGTTACTAGGGTTTTAAATTGGGGAGGGGTTATTAGGGTTTTGAGGGTTTTGAATTTGTTTGGGTTAGTACAGTCTTCAGAGTGGGGATATTAGGGTTTTGAGAGTGAATGTTTTGAGGGTTTTGAATTTGTTCGGGGTATTATTGTTTTGAGGGTTGGGGTTATTGGGGGATTTGAATATAGGGTTACTAGGGTTTTATAGTGTGGGGTTATTAGGGTTTTGAGGGTATAGGTGTTTAGGGTTTTTAATTTGTTCGGGGTATGAAGGTTTTAAGGTTAGGGGTTATTAGGGTTTTGAATATAGGGTTACTAGGGTTTTATAGTGCGGGGTTATTAGGGTTTTGATGGTATAGGTTTTTAGGGTTTTTAATTTGTTCGGGGTATTAGGGTTTTGAGAGTTAGGGTTATTAGGTTTTTGAATATGGGGTGACTAGGGTTTTACTGTGGGGTTATTAGGGTTTTGATGGTATAGGTTTTTAGGGTTTTGAATTTGTTCGGGGTATTATGGTTTTGAGAGTTAGGGTTATTAGGGTTTTGAATATGGGGTTACTAGGGTTTTACTGTGGGGTTATTAGGGTTTTGATGGTATAGGTTTTTAGGGTTTTGAATTTGTTCGGGGTATTAGGGTTTTGAGGGTTTAGGTTATTGGGGTTTTGAATATAGGGTTACTAGGGTTTAATAGTTCGGGGTTATTAGGGTTTTGAGGGTATAGGTGTTTAGGGTTTTGAATTTGTTCGGGGTATGAAAGTTTTAAGGTTAGGGGTTATCAGGGTTTTGAATATAGGGTTACTAGGGTTTTATATTGCGGGGTTATTAGGGTTTTGAGGGTGTAGGTTTTTAGATTTTTGAATTTGTTCAGGGTATTAGGGTTTTGAGAGTTAGGGTTATTAGGGTTTTGAATATGGGGTTACTAGGGTTTTAATGTGTGGGGTTATTATTGTTTTGATGGTATAGGTTTTTAGGGTTTTGAATTTGTTTTGGGATATTAGGGTTTTCAGGGTTATGGTTATAAGGGTTTTGAATTTCTTGTGGTTATTAGGGTTTTCAGGGTCGGGGTTATTAGGGTATTAGGGTTTTGAGGGTTGGGGTTGTTAGGGTTTTGAATATGGGGTTACTAGGCTTTTAAATTGGGGAGGGGTTAGGGTTTTGAGGGTTTTGAATTTGTTTGGGTTAGTACAGTTTTCAGAGTGGGGATATTATGGTTTTGAGAGTGAATGTTTTGAGGGTTTTGAATTTGTTCTCGGTATTAGGGTTTTGAGGGTTGGGGTTATTGGGGGATTTGAATATAGGGTTACTAGGGTTTTATAGTGCGGGGTTATTAGGGTTTTGAGGGTATAGGTGTTTAGGGTTTTCAATTTGTTCGGGGTATGAAGGTTTTAAGGTTAGGGGTTATTAGGGTTTTGAATATAGGTTTACTAGGGTTTTATAGTGCGGGGTTATTAGGGTTTTGATGGTATAGGTTTTTAGGGTTTTGAATTTGTTCGGGGTATTATGGTTTTGAGAGTTAGGGTTATTAGGGTTTTGAATATGGGGTTACTAGGGTGTTAATGTGTGGGGTTATTAGGGTTTTGATGGTATAGGTTTTTAAGGTTTTGAATTTGTTCGGGGTATTTGGGTTTTCAGGGTTTTGGTTATAAGGGTTTTGAATTTCTTTGGGTTATTAGGGTTTTCAGGGTCGGGGTTATTAGGGTATTAGGGTTTTGAGGGTTGGGCTTGTTAGGGTTTTGAATATGGGGTTACTAGGGTTTTAAATTGGGGAGGGGTTATTAGAGTTTTGAGGGTTTTGAATTTGTTTGGGTTAGTACAGTTTTCAGAGTGGGGATATTAGGGTTTTGAGAGTGAATGTTTTGAGGGTTTTGAATTTGTTTGGGGTATTAGTTTTTGAGGGTTGGGGTTATTAGGGGATTTGAATATAGGGTTAGTAGGGTTTTACAGTGCGGGGTTATTAGGGTTTTGAGGGTAGGTCCCCTGTAGGTTTTTAGGATTTTTAATTTGTTCGGGCTATTAGGGTTTGGAGGATTGAGGGTTATTAGGAATTTGAATATGGGGTCACCAGGGTTTTAGAGTGCGGATTTATTAGGGATTTGAAGGATTAGTTTTTTAGGGTTTTGAATTTGTTCGGGGTATTAGGGATTTTAGAGTTAGGGCTATTAGGGTTTTGAATATGGGGTTACTAGGGTTTTAATATGTGGGGCTATTTTGGTTTTGATGGTAAAGGTTTTTAGGGTTTTGAATTTGTTCGAGGTATTAGGGTTTTCAGGGTTGGGGTTATAACCGTTTTTGAATATGGGGTTACTAGGGTTTTGAATTTCTTGGGGTTATTAGGGTTTTCAGGGTCGGGGTTATTAGGGTTTTGAAGGTTGGGGTTATTAGGGTTTTGAATATAAGGTTACTAGTGTTTTAGAGTGCGAGGTTATTAAGTTTTTGAGGGCATATGTTGTTAGGGTTTTTAATTTGTTAAGGGTATTAGGGTTTTGAGGGTTGGGGATATTAGGGCTTTGAATATTTTACTAGGGTTTTAGAGAGCGGGGTTATTAGGGTTTTGAGGGCATATGTTGTTAGGGTATTTAATTTGTTAAGGGTATTAGGATTTTGACGGGTGGGGTTATTAGGGTTTTTAATATGGGGTTACTAGGTTTTTCGAGAGCGGGGTTATTAGGGTTTTTGATGGCATATGTTGTTAGGGTTTTTTAATTTGTTAAGGGTATTAGGGTTTTGAGGGTTGGGGTTATTAGGGTTTTGACTATGGGGTTACTAGGACTTCGGATTGCGGGGTTATTAGGGTTTTGAGGGTAAGGTATTAAGGGTTTTGAATTTGTTGGGGTTATTAGGGTTTCCAGGGTGGGGCTATTAGGGTTATGAGGGTGCATGTTTTGAGGGTTTTGAATCCCAAAAAACCCATCAGCATAATGCCCTCAAAACCCTAATAACCTCGCACTCTAAAACCCTAGTAACCCTATATTCAAAACCCTAATAACCCCAAACCTCCAAACAAATTCAAAACCCTAACTACCCCGACCCTGAAAACCCTAATAACCCCAACAAATTCAAAGTCCCATAATAACCCTTACCCTGAAAACCCTAACAACCCTACACTTTAGAAACAATCGGCTAATCATTAAACTCTGATGCTCCATGGCAGATAATACATACAGTTTGTCATAAACATCAGCTTTTTCCTACGGTGGAAAAAAAATATTTACCCACTCTATTCAAATCTTATTTTGGCTTGATTCATCTTGTCTTGTTTATCATGTGTAAACACAGATCATTAGAGCATTATCATTTTCTCATTCTTCTAGTTTACACTATTATGATACAATAATTAGGTGTTAATCTACCAGGCATAATTTAATATTACCCTGCATTATACTACTATATGGGAGTGTATTTTCTTAATAGCTATATGCAGGAACATTGTCAGATGATGATGCATTTTAACGAGACACTACACCAGTAAAACCCTTCGGTTATCAATAGAGCCCGGTAGGAATTAAACCTGCCACGGTCATCCAGGTTGAAGTCTTGTATCTGTCTGTCTCTGTATTTATTTGCAGTTATGTCAAGAACCTAATGACCGTGCACAATGCACACATTCTTTTCCTTCTTTCCACATGATATAAAGTACCGAAAATATGGAATCTGGTGTTATGGTGAGCAGTGTGGTGGTACAATATCCAGTTGATACTGCTCTGTAGAAGGGTAAATAATTTTGCAATTAGAATGGAGAAATAAGTTTGATTTGAAGGTTAGTATTTGCAACTGAATGAATTAACCCCACTACTCGGTAAAAATAATGTGCAAAACAAAATGCAGGAATATCAGCTAACCTCTTTATTCTAAATATCATGTTATCCTGCACAAAACTCTTATCCGAGATTCTTTTTTTTTTTTCGCTATGGAGAAACATTATCACTGAAGATTATAATTCAAATGTACCTTAATGAGACACTGAGACCGACACCAGTAGTAAGACCCTTAGGTTATCAATAGGGTCCCGCCGGAATTGAACCTCCCACGGTCATCTAGTTGAGGTGTCTATGTTTTTATCATGTACTTTTTTTGTCTGGATCTGTCTATCTCTGTATGGAGTTATGTCAAAAACCTAACGACAGTGATACATCATTTTTGTATACTAGTACATGGTTTTATTTGCAGAAAAAAAACCTCATAAATATTGTGTTGTATGTCTTTAAAAAAAAAAAATTATTCAGCATCACAGATGAGAAGAACATGTTGCTTATTCTCGTTCGAATTGATTTCATTGTGAAGAAGAGCCTATAACATCGAATGAATTTCAAATGAAGAATATCCCACAAACAGTGGGTGTGTCTTTCTTGCTGTAGCTGAGAAATATGAGTTGCTAGACAGGTTATTATACCTTGGGTTGAGTGCATCCCTTATTGCGCAGGCTGTATGGTTTCACTGGTTTTCTCTCTCCCCTCTCCCTCTCTGTCACTCCTTCTACACCTGTTTCACGTCATCCAAAACAGTCACTGTTTTGTTATGTCAGTAAGCTTTGGATTTGAGATTTGCGTGTCTTAGTTCGAAAGAAATGTTGTGTGCAATATTTTGTTTTTTTCTTTCTGCTAGGGAGATTCTTGGTATCTAAAATAAGACGAGAGTTACGGCGCTTCTCTCAGAGTGGATTTGTCAAGTGCGAATGCCAGAACGCTAGACGTCTGATCTTGCCGCTATCAATTCATCAATTGCAGTGAAAGGCTGTGGCCAATGTCAACAGTGCCTTGTGTTTTTTTCTCTCGTCTCGACTCGACTGACACAAGCACTCCATAGTGTAAATTGACTGCATACTGAAGAAGTATTCAGTGCCTTTCCCTGATTACTTGACTTGATTCAGCATCTGTGGGCATAAAGTTCCTCTAACTTTATTTGCGACACGGTACTTGTGTGTGACTGAAATGTCTATGTCTTATAATGTTATCAGTTAGAGGGGATAAACTAATTTGTAGAGTGCATCAACTAGGCCTATAGATATAAATGAAATGACGATGAAACATGCTACAATGTAACACAATTACATATTTGCTTTATGAGTTGTACATGGACTGAAAGATACACTTCTCTTCTCTCATTTTATTTTTGATGCACAACTCATTGTTGAAAATTCGTGCATGACTGAGTTAGAACAATAGACACTAGTGATACTAAATTTTTATTTGAACGATTAAATGTCGACTTTGAATGAGTTTTTCATACTTTCTCAGCAATCTTTTGCAAAAAAAAATAAAATCATAGCCGTAATAGCCATTCTTTTTCCTTTCATACGATATCCCATGCGTCAAAAATGATCAATGCCCTCTCGAGAAAACTGAATTTGAAAATATGCTTCCATTTTAACCAGATAGATAGATAATAAATAAGGAGCCAGTTAGCTCTCCCGGCATGCCCAACTTGGCAGATAACAATGGCCTTCATGCTTCAAGGAATTTACACAAACATGAAGGGAGGGGGTAAAAGAGATTGTTACTGACGGTTCGGTTGTGACTAAGGTCTTAAATTAGCACATGATCATGAGCTTGCCTGACCATGCAGCTAACTAGAGCAATGGTGTTCATCAGCGGAATGTTGGGAGAAACGGACCAAAAAAACCTTCCTAGCCCCCCCCCCCCCCCGAAAAAGACGACTTTGTGCCCTGCACTTAGACCTTTAAAATGCTAGAAGCGCAAGTACATTCATAAAAGTGATGGACTCTCTCTTTCTAAATTACTTCACCTCCCCCTTCAAAAACTTCAAAACCCTGTCAGTGGTGAAGGACTTATACGCGTAAACAAAATGTATGTAATGTAGAGAGGAATGAAAACAGTGAAATCAGTTTGAGGTACTTATTATCAAAATGTGTATCATTTTGTAATGTTGACTTCCCATAGCCATTGGACTGCGTGCAGCCTGAGCATACTCACGATATTAGTCTTTAATGTTTTGGTTATGTCTCATAGCTTATTCTAAATAAATGACAACAAAGGGCTTTCCATCGCATACAGCATTATCTGTAAATACCTCCCCCCCCCCCCGAACAACACTCACTGCAGCACTTCGGTTATTTTGTGTGAATTCAATGGTGCAGATGAGTCCATTGTCTAATGCTAAGTCGGGAGAGCTGAATGCTCGTTTTTCGACTATCGGTAGAATTGGTAGAAATGAATCATGTTTTCATGCAAATTTTTCTCAAGCATGCATTATTCATATTTGACGCGTTAGGTCTCATGAAAGAAGAAAATACATGTATGACTATTTGGCTAATGAAAGCCTCAAAATAATTTCAGCCCCCCCCCCCCATCTTTTTTTTTTCTCTCTCTCTCTCTCTCGCTCTCTCTCTATCAAAGTAACTTTATTTGTATGTTCATTACTCTTGTGTTTTGATGTCCATTCGCTAAATCCTCGTTTACTGCTATTTTTTTTTTCTATCGAGGCGTTGTGGAGTCTTCACGTAGACTATAATGAAGATGTAAGTACACCTGTATTGTATATACCGCTTTCACTCTCGCAATACATTCTTTTGACGCGAAATTCCATCATTCATGGAAGCCATATTATTCTGAGGAACGGCAGTAAAGAGGGAAGTGAGGAAGTGCTAGATTTGTAAACATCTTTCTTTTAATTGCTGAATGTATTTCCATTCTTTTATGGCTGCAGTTTCTATGCATTTTATCCTCTATTGCTCTTTTTCACTGCATTTTGATGGAAGCGTTATATGGTGCCTTCCCGTGGAGCATAAGCATTACTAGAATTTTTTAACACCTTACACAATGACACTTACAAAATACCTAAAATGTCATTTCTTCTCAAACATGATAAATTGAATTGCTTCAAGGATACCACTTCTAAGAGAACAGGGAGTGGGAGAAGGAATAAATAGATAAGGAGAGACAGGGACAGAAGGAGATTAGGAACCGAGTGCGAGAGGGAGTTAGAAGCGAGACTCCTACCAGAAGCTGGAATTATAAATCAATATGCGTTGGCGTGGCAACTAAAAAGTCTTGACATAGGAATTAGCCTTGCTCATGCTTGAGACAGGAGGATGAAGTGGTACAAAGTGCAAAAGAGAGAAAATGGGAGACCAGCAAAGAGGGAGATTGGGAGAGGCGTAAAGTGAGAAAGAGAGAGAGGGGGGAGGGGGAGGGAGAGAAGAAAACAGAGAGAGAAACTGGCAGTGGCCCAGACTCCTGCTCAAAGCTGTGCTGCAGGTATATGCCACTAATTCGAATTCATCTGTCACACTCGCTGCACACGTATCCGAGAAAAAAAAAATTCATCTTTCAGCAATCATGATCGACAAAAAGGGAATTTGAAACCAGGATTTGGATACTCCAGCTTTCTCGGGAGTAAATTAAAATACAAATCTGTATAAGATTGAGCGGAAGAAGTTTAGAAATATACGGGAAAAACTGTGGTATATATCATGAGGTTGATACCTAATTTCTGACAAAATTAAATCCACTATGCAGGTGGACATTATAAAAAATAAAGATTAAATATTTTGTTCATGAAGAGCAAATGAACGTCACTAACAATGTACAGGCGTTTATTTTACACTTGCAATATACTAGGGAATATGAAAAGAGATATGTTTGGGTCACACTACTGATTGCAATCATTGTACCAACTGTTTCTAAGAACGTCAAAGAATGGGAATGAGTGTGAACGAGAGAAAAAGTCTTGCATAATGACTACCTTTGGGTATTCTGCTTTAATTTCCCGTGTATTGAGGCACATTTCTATTTGAAATGTATGCATTTGAATGACTCGATTAAGAGTAAAGCTTAATTAATTAGCACACACAGAATAGTCAATGCAATGATCAAGCACAACAGTACAATACAGACGCGGAAGGTCGTTCATACGCAACGTCGAGAGAGACATGATAGACGTAATTTTACACACCAGTATTTTACTTGTCTTTGTTGTTTATTTGATCGGGCGAAATAACGACGAGGCCAAACACAAGAATGTCTGAAAAGAAAACGTTGTAATCTCCGGATACATTTCAAAACACATGCAAACCAGGGTCTGCCCTAAAAACTTGAGGGTACCAATCTGCTGACAAAATTTATAGGTTGAAATAAAAGGCGTATAATAAATATTATATAAAAACTCAGAAAATATGGCTTTGTTCTTTGGACATCATAAACCTCTTCCCTTAAGCTGAACGATACACGAAATGATGATATTTACAAGAAGATATCAAGAAGTGAGGTCTGCTAGTCAGGTCTATTTTCCATGAGTGGTTCTAAGAAAATTGATGGTTTCTGGGAATGTGAATTTCTCATAAAAGTCACTCAATGAACAAACTAAAATATATATTGAATGTGAGTAACCTAAATGTACATTTCAAAATTGGTCCTAAACTCATACTTGGAATTCGACGTTCACGTGACTGATTCCTCTCCCAAGGAAAGAAGACAAGAGTAACAGCAAAACGTGTAATACATTATATTTAAGACAGCCCGAAGAGAGAAGAATTAGTGAGTTATTCATCAAGCTTATTGACAATTCATTATGCATGGTTAACGGACGATATCTTTTTGATTTCTGAATACGTCTAGATTTGCCACTGAATTACTTGAGAGCAAATTCTACAAACTTAATCAGCCATTTTCTCTTTCTCTCCAATTTTCGAGCCATTACATTTCTTCATTTCAGCACCCATCTGCCACCATCAGTTCGATCGGTGCGCACTAACCCTAACCCTCTGATTTTCTTCGTAAATCTTTACAGACGTTTTAGATATCTAGATAAACATATGACTGACCAACATTTTACACTACTAATGATTATCTTGACAGATATTACAAATAGCGTACAGGCATTACAAAAAAGAGACACGCATTAACAAGAGTGGGATAATATTATTATAATCCCCATGAAGACTTATGCTGTAGATAGGGGCATTATTTTGACGCACAGATGGTCAACTTAACCAGTTAACTTGGGTCGTTCATTTCAAATTGGTCCTTACTTCATACGTGGAATTTGATGTTCATGTGACTGATTCTAAAATACATTATTTTAGAGACATCCCCGAAAAGAGCAGAATTAAATTAGTGAAACATTCAGCAAGCTTCCTTCCCCGGATTGACTGGTTAATCAATTGAGAACACATCCTACAAGACTAAGTGAGCCATTTTTTCTTTGCCGTATTTTGAGTCCTTTATTCCTTAATTTCTGCACCCATCTTCAACGATCCGATCCATTGGTGTGTACTAACCCTAACCCTCGGACTTTCTTCGTGAAGCAGGGCAAAGGTTTCCAATAAATATATAGATGAGCACAATAATGACTGACCAAAGTTTTAGACTACTAATGATTATCTTGACAAATGTTACATAATACATAACGTAGGATTTTATAAGAAAATGAGACAATCATTGAAGATGTAGGCTAACTGTAATCACCATGAGGTTCATAATGAGGATTCATGCGGTGGATAGGGTCATATTTTGACGCACATACGATCAACGTAAATGTATTGTTTACCATTCAGAGCAGTGATTTAAGAAATCTTCGAGCTATCACATTTGATGCATATGTGTAGGTTCGTATAGAACTGTAAACGGTTTATTCTAAGACCATTGCTGCTATCACTTATGTTCACAATTTGTGTACTTGGTATCCCTAACTCACATTTCAGAACTATATTGAGGAACTAATTTTGGGATTTGGGTTTGTCTGCAAGTGGAAGAAAGGTATTTAATTTTGGTTGAGCATGGAAACCAACGATTTCTTTCTTTTTTCAATTTTGTATCTTTTAATAGTAGACTTCAACTTCTCCTGCAGATAGGAATGGAGGTCCGTTTTGATGCCCGCTGGCCTCCAATCCTTGGTCCACACTCCGTCTATGGTACCATCGTGGATCAATTGGGTCGTTACGTCACTACGACCTGCATGGGCATGAGAAGGAGAAGAGAAAAAGAACACGACTAAACGTGTGTATTCATGGATTGATGCGACTGGCCCAGTTCTCATACGTTCAAAAATCCCAGGTACAAATTTGTTTACAGCTTCATTACTCAATCACAGCCGAAGAATCTTGAATGACTTGACCGCTACTAGCCTATAATCTATGCGGAGGATGCAGATTTGCTGTTACCTTCACTTGCTATTACGCTAAACGTCTGAGGTGAAGAGGCTACTGTCTTTGCCAAACGATACGCCTAATGCGGTGAGACTGCGAACAGCGGAAGCAGGGAGCCGAGACCGAGCGGCGCAGTCGGACTCGCGTTCACCCGTTTGTACTCGGCTGGGCGAGTTAGTCTCAATCTTCAGCCACGAGGCTTTGTCAAAAGGTTAGCTGTCTATCAATATCCACCCATCTTGCTGTAGTCGTTGTTGTGTTATTATTAACTATGAATCAAAGGCAGTTTTCCATATGGAACTGCCACCGATTCATAGTTAATTATAAGAAAACAACGACAAAAAAAGTAAGACGAGAGGATACAGGTTGTCGATGCCAATATGATTGCTATGGAAACGTTAAACCAACTGACCACAGGAAAATGCAATGTCTTGCAATTTTCTCCAATCTGGTCTGATCTCAAGAATTGGTGGTGAGGGGGGAGAATGTGAAATACTGAAAAGACTGCAGTGTGATCACTGCATCATCCTATACAAAGATATCACAGAGTGATACATTTTGATGATGCCTAGCAAACTATACGTATATCATTTCTTCAGGGGCCAGAGGGGCACCAGCGCTTAGTTGTCAATAACGACAACAAATAAGATTTGATAATCCCATTCTTTCAATGTCACTCTCTCTGAATTTAATTTTAAGAACACTATATCAATAAAGTATTCGCAGAGAGCATCACATCCAGCTAAACGTTATGATGCGGAGGTGACAATTTTGGGGTATTGTAATGTTACATAAAATGTTACTAACACTTCTAAACTGCTAATGTCTGATTTTGATAGATATTCTACTTTCCATGTGTAAGGCGACAGACAAATACCCCTCTTGTGTCTGAATTTGCAGACTAGTTCACCAATTCTATTACCCTCGATAGTCATTGCCCTTTTTACATGTAACCCGTCAAAACAAACCCGAACCGCAGCTCGGATGAACTGGCTGATGTGATCATAACATTAACCAGAAACAGCCATTGTGAGTCATCCACCGTCAGATGCAAGCGGCAATGTTAAATGCCTAAGGTATTAATATTTAGACAAATTTTCCCAAACTATGGCAGGGTTTGCCACTGAGATTGAAAATGTTTCTGAACTTCAGAATGACAAATCCATAATAGAGGAGGTGGATGAGGAGAGCGGGGTCATCCAACGAGACCGACACCCAAGAATAATACGGTCCACGAGACCGACATCAATAATAGGTTCATGAGTCATACAGCCCACGAGTTATACGGCTCAGGAGTCATACAGCCCATGAGTTCGACACTAAGCAATAAATGCTCACGAGACCGACACTAAGCAAAGAAAGCCCTCGAGACCGACAGTAGGCAAAGAAAGCCCACGAGACCGACAGGATATACAGCGCCATCTACATGTCAATTACCTGTACAGGCTCTTCCATTAACGGAAAAATAACATACTGGTGGGTGCAATTTCGTCACGCTATCAAGTGAAAGATGGTAACCATCTAGGCCTACATATGAACGACATCATGTATTTCTACATACTTCTTGGGGAATTAGAAAAATAGAATTGTATTCTTCATCCCCCCACAAAAAAGACAAAAACACAAATGAATTAATAAAAGAGGACAAGAAAGATGAATGGATTAATTTTAGAGCTTTGATAATGCAATCGTGCTATTTTTGACAGGCTTTCCCAGTTTTTAGCTAGAAGATGGATGTACTTTTTACCTCTTCTCTTTCTCGTTTCACTAGTTACTTAGGCTATATCAGATATCCTACCCTCCTGCTTAGACGTTTTGGAGTAAGATCTATATGTAATTTTCTCTGTAACTATAATGTATGTAATAACCAACAACTGATTAAAACGTTTTATATCGCAGGGATTCACCTCGATTTGTGGCTTGTGTTATTCTCCTCTAAACAGTACATTTTTCGTGAAATGATTTACAATAGCTGTTCTCATTGATGCATCTCGTTTTTTTCCGAATCCCTATAGTGCTACCTTAATAGACGATTACGTTATATTAAATATATATGAAGAGTTTGTTTGCAAAAACCGATAAGTCTATATTTGCCAAATGGAGATATTTGCGATTAAAGGTCAAGAAAAATAAAGAGAATAATAAGAAAATTGTTTCTTCTTTTGACCATAACTTCGTAGTGCCCGATATATCATTTAAAAGGTATTATTTTGTACTTTATGACAGAGATCGTACTTCAAAATCTTCAAAAATGGACTTATCGATTTTTGCAAACAAACTCTTCATATATATATATTTTTTTTTTTCATTTTACACTAAATCATCACCCTTGCAGGTGACTACGCCCTGTCCAGATCATGCAAATCACGACTGCACTGCAACATAGACCATTTTGTGAAATACAATTCCTTGTAAACTTTATTTCTCTGCTTGAAAGATTTTTTTTTTTTAGTTGATTTATATGAATATCGAAAGCATTTCATTTTTCCCCTAGTAAGTGTATTTATTTTAGGTGCCAAGGCGGGTGCTGTTCGTTATTCCGAAGGTTCGCTATTCCGAAGATTCGTTAATCCGAAGGTTCGTTAATCCGAAACACACAAATTCCCTATACCTAGAGGTTCGTTAATCCGAAAATGAAAAGGGGTTCGTTAATCCGAACATTTGTGGCGTTATTCCGAAGGTTCGTTAATCCGGAGATTTGTTAATCCGAAAATGAAATTCGGAAAAACGAACCTTCGAAATAACGAATCTTCGGACTAAAGAGCCTTCGGAATAACGAACCTTCGGAATAACGAGCTGTAACCGGAAAGGCACAGGCAGTGTTTGTTTGGGGTTTTTTTTAGTACACATAAATTATAATTTGTGTTTTGCGGAAAGGGACAGGGATGGCGTTGGGGGATTAATTCCTCTACCTCCTAAAAAAATAAAAAAAGGAAGGTGAAGGTATGTCTATTTCATAAAGAATTGTTATAAACAAGCACATAAAAATATATGTATCATTGTACCTAAGGCGAACCTTTGATTTGTTGCACGCTTTCACTGAATTTTGTTCATTTTTTTTTTTCACAAACACACAACCACGCAAACACAATTATTAAAGATCCTGATCATTTCTAGCGGTGGGGGCAACTAATGGGGTAACACCCTGGCAACTCTTCTTTTTCCATCTCTCAAAACTTCCTTATGCCATTATCAGGACACCCTGTACAATTTATTGGTCTATAGGTAGCGCTGTTCATCCTGTCGGTCTCTTGGGCCATCTTTGCTAAGTGTCGGTCTCGTGAACCTCTTTGCGTAATGTCGGTCTCGTGAGCCTTGTATGCGTAGCGTCGGTCTCGTGGGCCTTTTAAGTGTGGTGTCGGTCTCGTGGGCTTTACTCTCCCGATTTTACACTTCAACGGGCGTAGCACGCGTAGTACGCGTAGTACGCAATAGAGCCCAACGGCGGCCATTTTAGGTTGCAAGCCGCTGTATCGTCCGGAGCGTATATCAAGTGGCCTTTTGGTGAAAATTCTGCCTCCCTTTCATTTTCTTCTTTTTACAGGGCATAAAAGGTTTCAAATGTATGTAGGACCTTGTGATAACATACAGAAGCATCATTTCTACTAAAGTATGATATAAAATTGAAGAAATGCCTATTTTTGTTCCAAAATGTTGTCCCTTAAAGTTCGAGCTAACTAATGAAAGAATATGCAGGCCTAACTAAAACGTACCCTCAAAACGCTTTTTGTATTAGTCTCCCTCCCCCCCCCCTCTCTCTCTCTCTCTCTCTCAATCTCTCTCTCTCTCTCTATTACCGGGCCATGTTGGCTGTAGACCCGCCTTTGTAATATCATTGGAATGATATGAATATCGATTCCATTATTCATATTTTTCGGTTGTTCTCTTCTTTTAATAATAAATACATAGGGAATTGTGGTAGGCCTATAAACCATCGGTATACAGTACCATAATTCTCCCCAGACAATCTATTTAAGGAACGTAATTTCTTAATATAACAAATTGAATTTTCCTTATCGTATTTTAGTCATAAGAAAGAGTTGATTCATAAGTCAGCTTGGCAAGGAAAAGTGAAAAAAGTCTGCTCTTACCATCAGTATTGAATCATTCATAAAAATTTTATACCATCAGTATTGAATCATTCATAAAAATTTTATTACGGATATGTTTTATCTTTTCCACGGAATAATATCATGGGAATATTAGTCTATGCGACAAAAAGAATCACTGATGACTTGAAAACATAAATGATGACGGAACTAAAATTCTTTTCACGGCCCAAACTGAAGGTGGAAGAAATAGAAGAAGGAAGAGGAGGAGGGAGAGGAGGAGGAGGGAGAGGGGGAGAAGAAGAAAAAGAAAGAGGAAAAGAAGATGAAGAAAAAGAAGAAGAAGATGATGATGATGATGAAAGAGATATAAGGGAGACCAGAGGGAGAGAGAGAAAGAGGAGGAGGGTGAGAAAATGCCCTCGATACTTGAGCTGCACCCAACGTCATTCTGTACATAAGCACTAATTGGCTTTGGACACAAGTAGGCTTGCATACGGCCATAAATCAGCCGGTGAACATTGATGGACTATAGATTGGAAAGATTAAAACATTATTCTTCAATTCTATTTCATGATTAGGCAGGAATTCTACTTCTATATGCCCTAATGAGGTCCTGAATCATCTCTTATCCTGTATGCCCCATGAAATGAAACGGACTCAGAAATACGCCCTCTATCGATCACCCGGCGGTTTGCATCCTAACATGACGACCTGCCCATAAGCGTACTACGCAAAATCGGGAGAATGTTCCCTCTTAGTGCATGAGCTTCTATACTCTTTAGTCATGTTTCCCTGAAGTAAAGTAACGCTTTACTGATAATGACTCGAATGTATGAGGCATCAGTATCATTTTGGAAAATGAAACCAAAAGATAGGATGACCCAATATCAGGAGCAGATGTGTAGTAAAGAATAATAAGTAAAGCCTATATCCCTTTGATTTGATACTCCTCTGAATCCAGTTTGATTTTGATGTATTTGTTTAAGTGCATACTACAGATGTACCGCTTTATAAGCAATTTACCTAGGTCAGGTATGACCTATGTCTAATGAAGATGCTGTCGTTTTAATGACGCAAATTGCAGCTGCTTATTTCGTGTATATGAATGATGTAGAATAACATTAGTACAAGTGAATGAGACACTGCACACAGTTAAATGCTTTTGACATAAATCATAATTACTTGGAATGCAAGATGTTTTAAGACAAAGATAGTCATGCTTGCATCATTTTGTTTCATGCTAACTGAAAGAAGATATTTGTGTTTAAACAATGTTCAGATGCTTACAGGAAGTGATTGCGTTGTAGTGTGGGATAATTTGATAGGATATTATTTCACATTTGTTTTGATTCTTAATTACCTCAACATGTTCATAGGTTGATCTGATTCTCATTAGTGTTGCTTGTGACTTTTTGGTGGACACCACCTTCATGCTACAAAAGAGTTTAGACGGCTGTAAATAGTGATGCTGTTGTCATTCAGATAAAACCTTCTGTCGAATATTTTTTTTTTTTTTTGTTGATTGATTATCAATACCACATGTAATTATATTTCGACTTTATATACTTTAGATTCTGGTTGTAGGAGTTATTATTATTATTTTTTACATCGCATTGTAATCCTTCAGTGGAATAATCCAGTGTGATACTTGCAAGTGTTTATTCATTAATTAATGAGTTTATGCCTAAGTATTTTCTTCAGTTCATGATTATGAAACGTTAGGTTGTGCTTTAGGTGAAGACATTCGATACATGCCAAGTACAAGAGTTAACCGAATTTGAATAAGAGTTCTGCGATTGAGTTAGGGTTAGACAGAATATCCCTCTTGGGTCTAAATTTGCAGACTAGTTCCCCAATTCTGTTACGTGCAAGGTTAAAGCTTCTGCCAGCAGGTTCTTGATCCTCGACAGTCATTGCCCTTTTTACATGTACCTCCTCAAAACAATCGAATGAACTGGCTAAAGAAATCACAACATTAACCAGAAGGCAGAAGTGTGAGTCATTCATCGTCGGACGCAAGCGGCAATGTTAAAAGCCCAAAGTGTTGACATTCAGATAAATTATCCCAAACTCCAGGAGGGAACTTCTGCAAAATTTTTGTTTTATATTGAGTGGTGATGGCGTCGAATGTCTCCTAATCTGCCACACATCTGTCTTGACCACTATCCCAATGGACCCCTCTAATGACTTGTGGTTTAGATGTCCAAAACAACTTGGTTAATTCCTGGAACATTTCTTGTATTAATCTGTCATCCCTTGTATAGGCGGATCACGATACTTTTATAGGACCAATAAAATGAGATGAGTTTATCCGAGATGACAATCATTTTAAGGTAATCTCAGGACATCCCCAAAAAGTAATCATTATGGAATAGAAATATAGTGAGGAACTTAAATGGATGAGTGAGGGGCGCGAGACTTGTAAATTTGATTTCCCACATCTATAAATTACGCACGATGCGGCCAGTTACTTTGATTAAAAGCTTTGCAAAGCCACTACACAATGATCTCATCCTACACGCTATTCTTGCTCTTGACAAAATACTCAGAACAGATCATGACATAATTCGCTGTTTCAAGGCAGTTCTACACCTTGAAACGAATATGCCCAGTCTTGGCTTAAATGATACCGGCAATTTCGCTATCAGTATGCTAGTCTGTAAAATACGAACAAAAACAATGAAAAGTCCTAACCTGTAGAAGGATAACGACTTTCTGGGAATAAAATAATAGCAAATTTATTGAAGCATAAACGGGATATAGTGTGTTACGCAAGTAAATATAAAAGAAACTTGGACAGAAACCAATGTAAATACACGCAACATTTCAAATAGTATGGCATGGGTGTTTCTATCTATGGGATTTAAAAACAATATGCTAATAGGTTTTCCTAGCCAATTTCGTAAAATCGTCATTCTTTTTCATTGTATGTGCATTCAAGGTGAAATGAATTTGGTCAAAAATGCTTTCAAATTCGTTTTCAAATTCGGATGTAAGCATTCATTTGTATTTGGGCGTGGAAATCTAAGTTTGCGCATTCGAATTAGTGCGATGGGCTCAACAAGCACCTTCAATTACTTTAAAAAAAAAACCAAGATATTTTCACAATGGAGCATTCAATTTCGTAATGCATGTTATTGTTTATAATTAAGCAAGAGTAATTTTATGTATAGCTAATCATTGAATGTGATGTAGCAGCGCTGTACTGCGTTACCATGGTGACCACAGGGCACTGCTCTGTCCTGAAAGTGAAAAAAGTGCAAAACCCTCTTGAAGCTTCTATTTACATTGATTTAGGAAATGAGGAGGAAAGTCTGTTTAAAACTAGGATGGGTGCCTGATATTGTATTCGTACAGTTTCTTATTGTGATATATGGGCAGTGGAAGTGGGCACTGCAAAATGTCACAATGCAGCGCAGCACCACAGAGGACAGTTGACCGCTCTGGCTGACCTTTTGATAAAGTGCCTCTTGGCCCAGGGCCTCATTATCACAGACAATAGAGAGAACACCGCCACTGACCCCTCACTCTTTAGTGTTTCTGGGGTCGTTTTTACTTCCAAGTTCAGGGCAAATAGATCTCATTGTGTGTATGAATGAATACAGATAAGATGACAGGGAAATATACCAGTTGCTGTCTGATTGACACATCCTAAAGACAGGCAGCTAAAAATAAAATCTGACCCCAGACTGGACAGAGACTTTATGTGCATCAATTCTTTGACCCCTGAAGAGGAAGTGAGCTTGACCACGACCTCCACTCCGCTGTCACGACCGAGCCATAGAAAAACCCTGAAAACTCGAAAATAGCAGGACATTGAAATTGCCGTTGACTGCTGATTATGCTGCCCGAGATCAGCTCGTCTAGCTGATTTTTTTCCCCACTTTATGATTTTTGGCTGAAAGCTGTGAGAGGACTTTGTTTCGTCAGGCAGTCCTTATTTCTCCTACATCAAAGTAAACACAAGCTGCAGGAGGGCTTTGCACATTTTTTCACTATCAGGACAGAGCAGTGCACTGTGGTCATCATGGTAATGCAGTACAGCCATTGACAGCGCTGCTGAAATAGCTACTATTTATCTCAAATCTCATCAGCAATTCGCTATTTGAACATCCAGGGCTTGTTTGGTTTTCTGCACATGGGATGACAATCCTCATTTTTCCTTGTCATCACATATGGCTTTATTCATATTCACTTTTCTTCATTATAAGTTCATTTGATCGCCATACTGTAGTTATGACATTTATTCGATATTCTTTATTTTCGTTTTAATCGTTCTGATTTGTGATCTTATTATTATTAAAGTTCACACATCATCTCGTATGATATATGCACATGTACACGTTATTAACATTCAATTTAAAGCGCAATACGAGTTATGTAACTTTTGATGAACATTGTACAGGTTTAATTTGAATGCCCATATGCAAATTCCAATACTTGGAACGAGCTATAGCGACAGGTAGAGATGAACATAAAAGTAAAATGTATGCGCATTCAATGAAGAATGCGCATATTACGATGTCGATCGCAAAATCAGTTTACTTAATCGAAGAAAAACGATTTTGAATGGCGGTTATCTGACGCCTGAGAAAATTTGTCAAAATGAATGGTTCCAATATTAAATTGAATGACATGAGAGCGAAATTGGCAGCAAAAACCTTTAATATGCTGAGTGGAGCGAGTGATTAAACGTAAATTATTATGTCCTACCTGTGAGACTGGATTTGTTTTTCGATGTCCACCACCGAAAATAGGCCAGTTGAACAATAGGCATCTTTTCACCAGGTCCTGGTTGGAATGACGACGATGCCGTGAAGCTCGAAATTTTTGTTTTCACAGCCGGACTTAGCTGCGCCAATGAGGTTGGTATTTTAGCAGATCCTCCCCCTACATCATCATCGTCGTCGTCGTCGTCGTCGTCGTCGTCCCCTTCGTCACTACCCGTGTCTATCGGTCGTTTACGAACTTTCCGTTCAAGCTGATCTTTCAAATCTTTTAGTTCAGCCAGAAGACGTTTCCTTTCCTCACTGAATTTTTTCAGTTCCTCTATCACCATTTCCTCTAGAGCATCCATTCTTACTTCGAGATCGAGCTCATCCAGAGGTGTTGCCATGATATGATTATTATGTGCGTATTTGTGAAATTTGCGAGCGAAATAACTTCGGAGATGCATATAGTGTGCCTTTCACAAGACGAGTGGCAATACCGAAAAAAAAAAAGAAATCTTGAGCCCAGAAGCTTATTAATACTTATCAGATGCAGACCCGATTTCTAAATGGAGGAGGGGGGGGGGGGTGGAGTGGAGAGAGAGGTGTCTCCTTTTATTCCGGAAAGCGTTTTGGAGGTACGCGTTTGTGATGAATTCCACGTATTTTTTTTTTCTTCAGTTTCCTTGTCCAGCCTCTGTGTACTGTTCAACACTTCTACTTCTTTTTTTTTTTCCACGTGCGAGGAAGACGGTAACATTTGAGTACTACCACATTACACAATCCAGCATATCTTATGCAGAGCTGGTTTGTCTTGATCTGAGGGATGAGCATACCGTTGTAATGTACATTTCAACTGTAAATCTATTTAGCTTCCGCCTCCCTGGTTATGTATACTAGTATTGCCACTTCCCAGTTTGGATGAAAGATGATCTGATATCAATTTTCAGTTGCAATTGAATGCCTGCTTTGGTTGCGTTTTTTTCTACACCATGCAACACCGTATATAGCAGGATAAAATCATTCTCTTGTTGGTGTTCATCTCTTCATACAGATTTGCACAGAGAAATTACCCGAATATGGTCGATGATTTGCGATCTATTTGACCATAAGCAGATCATGCAGTTTCCCATCATATTTCTTATATTGTTACCCTGCCTGTCGCTGTCGAAGTTAGAACCCTTTATTAGTTTATAGACAAGTTAGTGAAGCTGAATTACGTCCACTGACGTTGAAAGAATGGCGAATGTTGAGATTTTAGTTGAGAGATAAATTTCTGTTTGTTAATATCCTTTGTTTGCCAAGAACATCTATCACTACAAATCATGGATAGGCAAGAAAATCTCAGACAGACACAAGTACTGTGCAGCAAGTAAATTCAGGAGCTTTATTCAGAGCTGTCGATAATACAGGATATTTATTGTTCAACGAGACGTGATGGCTGTGATATGCACACATGTCAGCTCAAATATTTGTGGGAAATTTGTAATGTGTATAGTAGTGTCTATTTTACATAAATGTGTAGCACTGTATATTACTTCCCCATCTCCAGACCACAACAGGTGGCAGTCCACAGGGGAGCAATAACTTAAAGAACAAGTTCACCTTCATAGACATGTGGCTTGAGTGAATGCAGCAATTTTAGTAGAACACATCAGTGAGAGTTTGAGCAAAATCGGACAATCCGTTTAAAAGTTATGAATTTTTGAAGTTTCTGCTCAGTCAAGGCTGGATGAAAAGGCTACTATAGCTTGTGATGTCATATGAGTACAACGATATAAAGAAAGAATAAAGAAAATTCAACATATTTCAATTTTTCTCGTATAACAAAAGAACACTCGACTTCTCTCTTTCAGAAGGCAGGGGGAATAATATATTTTCCTTAACATACGCCAGTAGCAAGTCGAAAAAATGGGCCCTTTATTCAAAAAGTAAAGTTTTGTCAAATTCTCTTTTCATTTTCTTATATAGTTGTATGCATGTCACATCATACACTGTAATAGTCTCCTCTTCCAGCAGTGACTGCACAGATACTTAAAATATTCATAACTTTTGAATGGATTGTCCAATTTTCCTCAAAATTTCACTGATGTGTTCTACTGATATTGCTGCATTCTCTCAATCCTTATGCATACGAAGGTGGACTTGTCCTTTAACATACATGCTCTGTTTAGAGACAAACATCTCAAAGGCCAGGTGGTCTTAAAGGGGTTGTATAGTTTCGAGATGGGGAAAGAATGAGAAGGAGGGAGTGGAAAAAAAAAAAACATTCCAAGGTTAAGGAGCAACAATCTCCAACTCTGGAACCAAGTGATCGTTAGGACCTTGAATAGACTTGACCATCAATATAAGATAGAAACATTTACAACAACAACAAAAATCACATCGAAGATAGCACAATTTACGACAACCGGGTGGTCAACTATTTCCTGATGTCACTAGTGGATGCTGTATGAACAATTCTGATTACTTTGGGCTTTGGTTACCGTTATTCAAGATGAATTATGCTGAACGTCGGAGTCAGCAAATCTCAAACAGGTGACATGAAGAATATGAAGGATAAACGCTCAAGAAGCATGGGCAGGGGAAATTAATTGCATGGATGCCGCCGAAAAGTGTAACATTACAAAATAGGTAAACTTGATCGGAATAGAACAGGTCTCTAGTCAGGCTCACGTGCACTGAATTCTGCCTTTGATAATTCGATAATTCTCGAACGCATGACTGCTCCGTATGAGACGTAATGTAATATCTTCTCCAGTGTGAAAACTCTGCGTCACCAGACAACTGTCGATTGTTCTTGTTTCTTTGTTTGTAATGACTGCAGGCACTACATGTATTTCGAGGTCAATCCTGGAAGTACCTACTGCTAACAGATCCTTTCATCTATGACGTATACCATGTTTTATCTTCGAATAGGAGAAAACGTACGCGTTAGCAATGTGGAGTAGGCCCATGGTTAGATTAGAAAAATGAATGTTCCAGAGTTGTGGCTGTATAGAGGCGGCTTTGAAAATCCAAGGAGCTTCTTAGAAAATCGGAAGGTCTTGTAGCAGCTTAACTTCGCACTGTTTTTTTTTTCTTCTCTCTCCAACCTCCCTCTCCCTCCCCTCCCATCTCTCCCTCCCCCCTCCCCCCGCCCCCTTCTCTCTCTCTCTCCCCCTCCCTCTCCCTGTCTCTCTCTGGGTCACTGACCCACAACACTTCAGTGACTTGTTTCGTTTTCTCCTCGCTGAGTCAGTAGATGTGTTATTATTATGTCGGCAAACCCTCTGTGATACACAGTTACTTGGAAACCTTCGCTCGCCAGGAATTTCGCAATGTTATGGCGGATACAGCGATTCCTGATATTAATGTTCCCTGTCAATTCCATAATTTTGTAATTCCAGTTCCTATTCCGACCATTCAATCGTCATATTGTCAAATTCAAAGTCCGGTCATTTAAATTCGGAGCAATCGGAGCAATCGATATTGATTTGCGTCAGTCAAATCTACTATAGAAGAACGCATTTCAGCAATCAAATTGAAATCAATTCTAGCTGGCGACGGAATCGTGTCTGTCATTCCAATTCGTGAAACGGCATCCATGTTTCAAATAAGCGCATTCAATCTAAAAGAAGCAATGATTTTAGTTAGGTTGGGGTCGTGTAATGTGTGTCTTTTTCTATTAGCTTTCAATAGATTGGACTTTATTGTGATCAGTAATTATTTTGCTGTATATATAGGTCCACCTGTTCATTCTAAAACTTCGACTTCACGAACATGAAGAGGGAAAACGGTAGCCATACAGGCACATATACAAACGAGCATAAGGTTGAAGGTTGATTGACACCTTCAAAATTTTTTTACATTGAAACTGATAACATGAACATTGTATACATCTATAGGTGTTTGATATCTTTTTTGTTTACTTTTGCAGGGCGATGTGAGGTTATTGTGCATCAGTTTGTCTTAAATTAATGCATATTCAGCATTGGGGCTTTGTCTCTTTCGAGTGCATGCGGTGCTTTCAAAGAGTAAATTTAAGTTGACGTTGTGTTTGTTTTGATGCATGCACTGCTAATTTTACCTTACAAGATGAGATTTCGTTAAATAAAAAGCAAGATAACAGGAAGGCAGAACAATGTGGAACCTTTAAAGGGTGTGTACAGTACTATTTTTAAAGAGGAATTCAAAGTTTATGAGATGAAAATGAGTTTTGAAATAGCTGAGACACCCCCCCCCCCCAAAAAAAAAAGTAAAACTAAGAAATCCTAATAAAGGATAGGTCCCACCTTTTGTTAGGGAGGGTATGGTTTGGGCATCTCAGCCATTTTATAATTGCTTTTTTATCAGATAAACATTGAACCTTATATTGGAATTACATGCAATTACATAACTGCTTTTCATCATGTAAACATTGGAACCCAATTGGATACACGCTCTTTCATATTCCATGAAAGGTTTCTCATTATCTCATCAAAAAAATTTTAGAAACCTGAAAATTAAGTTAGCTCTCAACTAAAACTATACTCTCCCTTTAATTTTCTCTGACTTTGACTAGTGAGTAGGTGTTGCTGGTGAATTTCTATACAACAGTTCCAACACTACGCCAACACACACACACACACACACACGCACACACACACACACACACACACACATGTTTTTTCTTTTCGCTAAAGTCTTAACTCTATCTCCCCAATCTCACATAGTAGCTACGTAAAAAATTACATTTCTAATAGAAGTCATTTCATACTTGATTTGTTATATTCTTGATTTGATTTATTGATTCCTGTATTATTATCGTACATGATCATACATGTACATGTATGTATGCATACATTGTTGGAGCCATACAAATACATAAACATGTTGACAAAATATTCCTTTCTTCATTGCCTTTACACAATGTACAGCAGAAACGTACCAGCAATACAATCTTCCAATGAATGATACAGTAGGGCAACAGCTTAAGCGTGGCTTGATTTGCGTGCAGCCCTCGTACATAGAAAAATAGGAGGGAGGGATAACGGGCGTATAGAGATAGGATAATAGAAAGGAGAAAGGGAAAGGAGAGGTATGTCTGCTTTCACTAAAGGCTTATACAAAGTTAGTTCACCTGGATCACTATCAGTAAGGCATGACAAAATATTTCTCACCGAGGTACAGGTGAACAGTGACAGTTCATGGTTGGTTACATGATTACATAATACATGAAATGCGGGGATATTTCTACAAAGGAATTTCGTGTATCATACACGAACAATGACAACGAAGTTAGTGATATAAAAAAGTAACACTGTTTTTACAGCTTTCCTAAAAGAATACAAGGACTTTAAACTTCCAATTTGAGAAGGGAGAGAGTTCCAGAGATCGGGTCCGGTGTGTCTGATATATAGAGCCATCACTGTTTTAGGATTATGTAAATGAAATGTATCAGATTGTCTGATGGGATAAGAATGAGCGTCCTTGTTTAATTGAAATGATGAGGAGAAAGAAGACCAAAATTGACTATTATGTGAGCGAAACATAAAGAGTGAGTTTTGCATATATATATATATAAAGATCTGAATGATCTCGATAACCTGAGTTGGTGCATATACGTATAGCTTTCCTTTGTAAAGTAATTGTCAATGTTGTCAATGATTCAACGAGTTGTATAACATAAATAAAATATTCTTAGGGACATAATACTTAAGCTTTTGGACTATACCAACATTACGAGACACATAATCAGAGATGTATTGCACAAGGGTGTTCCATTTCATATTTTCATTTGGGTAAATTCCGGGAAATTTGATGCTTTCTTTTTGTTCCAGTGGGATGCCATCCACCATAATATGCAAATGTTGCATTTCATTTTTATGCTTCTTATTATCAAAATAAATGAAATTTGTGTTTTTTAAGTTGAGTAAAAATATATTACTCTTTAAAATGTGTAGATAATTTCGGTAATTCAGTATTAAGAGTTACTAGGAGGGAATGCAGAATTGGAACAAAATACGTTGATGGTGTTGGCATACATAATATATTGCACTAACATAGATGACTTAGAAATATCATTTACTTAATAGTATATACACTGGAAAGAGTAGCGTCTCAGTATGAATTCAGTATGGACGTCACATATTGTATAGGAAATACTTCAGAGTTAACAGATTCATAGTAGACATAATTATTGTTTTCTATTCGATAAGTAATCTTTGAACCATTCTAGTTGAATGCCACGAACTCCATAGCAATGCAATTTTCGTATAAGGATAGTGTGGTCAAGAGTGTCGAATGCCTTGCTTAGGTCCATGAAAACACCAATGACATGTTTTTTTGTTTTGTTTTTTTCAGTTAAGGCAGTTGACACTCTATCGTACAATTGGGCTTGTGCCATATCTGTAGAATGAAATTTCCTGAAACCATAAACCACTTCCCCGAGTCCGAAGAAGTCCGATCCACTGTAGTCAGTGGTCCAATCACAGTTCCGTTCACGATTCGGCTGAGAGGGATGAAAGCTTTAGCAAACTTCTTTTGTGAAGTCATAATAAGAAGAACATTATGCACGCACCCTGGCATTACTACAGACTGCGCGATGCGCAGAGAAGACAACGAAAGCAACGTTACGATGACAGCTCAACTACCGTTAGGTAATCTTCGTATCGATGCAAAACGGTGATTGGTAGTATCACCAACAGCGCCCTCTACACTACCTGGGCTATGAAAGCTAAAGGGGCCGGGGAAAGTGATCGCGTTACTAGTACCTTGGAACAGAGGAAAATGTCAACTTGACATTTTGGAAAAAGTTACATGCCCGAGCACGATTTTCTGCCTTTGCACCACTGACCTCTGTAGTTTTCTACTGAGATAACTGAACATGCTGACTTATCCAAATGTCTAGATTATGTCAAACGATCAAGTGGCTGAGTTAAATACGTTGTTTCACAATACATTGTCTCTGAATGAGACATCAACCAGGCAACTACTATGAACAGCTTGAACAGCTATAGTGGCGCTAGAACTTATCTAAGCTCTCGATCTAATAGAATGAGCTAGTATAGCCTAAAATAGATCATGGTGTCTCTCGCCTAGTGCAATTTTCTACTCAAAAGTGGATGTGTTTATGATACAAGTAGAAGCAGAACGTGCCCCATTTCTCAGACTTGCAGTTGATACAGACGGCTATACACTGTTGTTAGGATCAGCTCAACTTGCATTAGCCCTTACCAGACTCCGTGTCGCGACACTAAGGTAGCTTGTGTACAGCTACTCGCATAAAATCTTAAAGCAATAACTAGGCTAAAGCTATGTAGGTCTAGACTTAGACCTACATACTATACTGATTATACTGTACTACCAGCCCGGAATGCACAGAAAGATTTCACTTTGTGTCATGTTTAACTACAAAGCTTGCCTCTCCGTCTATCTGTGAGGTGTACAGCCCTACCACTCTTGCAGGGCTAAAACAACAGCTTTAAATGTGTGTAGATGACTAAATATATCATCATTAATATTCATAGAGGTCTAACGATAGACTATGTTATTATGTGTGTCCTAAAAGTCCTCTCCCTCAAGTGACTATCATCATGGAGAAGGCTATTAGTAGGTTATAGTTGTATACATGGTTGTGTTATCAAAGTTATCATTGCATAGCAATCATAAGTTGTCCCTGTAGCATGTTTGTGACAAATTTTGACGATCATAATGAGCAGCGTCAGAACTTTTATCACTCCAGCGGCATTCTAATGGTTTAATTTGGTGTCTAGATAATTATATTCATATATATAGATGCAGAATATCCCTGTGTATATAAGAAATTCATATGAGAGAACGTAAAATTTGAAAACTAGTGAAAACAGACACTTGCAATTTTTAACTTTTTGTACGTGATTTACCTTCTAAACTCTGTGTGTCTACGAAACCAAGCACAGTCTTGTGGACACACATTGGAAGCAAGACTACATGTAACTCAATACCATGTAAATTAAAAGAAGTTATTTGCACTCAGTAAAGACTGCTGCAACAATGGAGCTACCCCCCCCCCCCCAGACTTGCTGCCTCAGTCAAGTACACCACAAGATTGAAGCTGATTTTTTTTTCTCTCTCTCTAAAGAAAAAAGAGACCCGGGGGTCACGCGCTCACCTGAGTATCGCAAGTTAACCTTCCATGCATTCTTGCAGACTCTTACTTGAGAACATTGGAAACTTATGGTGGGGGTAGCTTTGAGAGTGGGGGCCTAATGTCCATTTACATATTCCATCACACTGGTAAAAAAAATACCTACCAGGTACACTGTACTTTATAGGATGTTGGATTATACAGCTTAGGGGAGAAAAAAGACTTGAAGCCCTATCACTTTTGATTAAAACTACGTTGTAGATTGTGCCCATCCAAACACTTTGAAATCTTATCCCCAGGGGAATGCTATGTGCCAAGCTTGGTGAAAATCCATTATGTTGTTTTCAGCAAGATAAAAATTTAGGCCCGTATTTGGACCCCCCCCCCCCCACCCATCCCATCAAGCATCATTGGGTCCCAAGGGGGTGTGGCACCCCTGATTTTCCCATGAACAAACTTGAAACAACAGTCATCAATATACTGACTCATTGTATCAACTTAGCTCAATCACTTTTGGTTCCAAAGAAAATCTGTAAACATTCCTTACAGGATGGGAGGTGGGACCCCTGGGGCCCCCAGGTGGGGCATGGTGCCCATTTGATGGAATTGAGATTCTGTCCCCCTAGGGATGCTACCTGCCAAGTTTGGTGAAAATTTGTGATAGGGTTTTCCAGAAAAATCCAAATCTAGGCCCCTGGGGCCCCCAGGTGGGGCATGGTGCCAATTTGATAGGAATGAGATCCCCCAAGGGATGCTAACTGCCAACATTGGTGAAAATTCATAATGGTATTTTCAAGAAAAAAGATGAAAATGTTCAATTTGAGCCCCATTAGGACCCCTCCCCACCCCTCCCCTGGGTCCCAAGGGAGGCACCCCTGATTCCGCCATGAACAAACTTGAAACTACATTCATCAATGTACTAATTCATAGTATTGATTTAGCTCTATCACTTCACGTTCTAGAGAAGAAGATTTGAGATTCCTTAATCTTTTTTCTGGGGGGGGGTATGGTGCCCACTTGAACAAATTGAGATCCTATCCCCCTAGGGATGCTACCTGCCAAGTTTGGTTAAAATCAGTCAAGGGGTTCTCAAGAAGAAGATGAAAATGTAAAAAGTTTACGCACGACGGAAGACGCACGACGGACGCCGGACGAAGAGCGATCGCAATAGCTCACATGAGCCTTCGGCTCAGGTGAGCTAAAAAAAAAATGTAAAACAATACCTCTACAAGCTTATCAAATCTGGAAAGGATTGCTTAATCTATGCCAATGGTAAGGAGATGACTATCACATTCATAACCCTAAACTGAAACATGTCCATTCATTCAATTCAGCTTGTAAAACTGGTCGAACATTGCATTAAATGATCATCTATAGGCATCCATCATCAGCTAAAATGGTTTCAAAAATTTACACACTCATCGCAGAGTTGGGAGAATTTTTCCAGAAACAAATTCTGCTCCCAGAAAAATGTATTGATCAGAATATTTGTTTCAAAACGTCCAAACGTCTAGATAGAAGAACACCAAGAAACCAACGAGTTCACTGAAGAAATCAAATTGACAGAACTAATAACATCAAGCCTCTGAAAGACACAAAAAAAAAATAAAAAGAATCACTTTTAGGATTGAGAGCAAAGGGGCACGCAACCTGTGCAATCAAAGTCAGGCCTACAGTAGAGTTACTGCCCAGTCCTCATTCGTCGAAGCTTATGCTTAACTGATTGAATACTACGAACAGGAAATGAGTGTTCAAGACACAATCTAGCATAACGCTTGTAGATTTTTGTAACTGACCCATCAGTAACATCAACGACCGCAGTTTGTAGCAATTCAAGCTCAACGGTCGACCAGGGTCTTCTAAAATTTGCAGGTAAGTTCCGAGTTTCTACCTGTTCGACTTCTTGTAATGTCTCTGCAACGGATGAATTACCAAACTGCGCAAAGTCATCTTCTGCTGGCTCCTCAACAATGGTAACATTTCTATGCTGTTTAGCGTTTCCGCGTGCAGAAACAATGGGCATCGAAATCTTAAATGGAATGTGCTCGTGCAGTCTCATTACCCTTAGTTTATGGACACCACTCAGAAAGTAATGTGACAGGATTCCAAGTCTGCGCAAATGGTTCTGAGTGAAAGGCATATCATTCTCTAGATTAGCCATTCGAGCGTAATCAATGTAAATGCCGAGCTGCAGAAAAGCAATACAGGTGACAAAGAGACAAACAGTCACCGTTTGATCACGGTCTAAGTTATTCCCATCTAGCCTAGAGACCACAGGTAATATCCAAGGCATGGTAGTGTCCCTTACAGTTCTGAGGTTCCTGGAAAATGTGAAATTACCTGATTCTAATCTTACAAGGACATCAGCAGATAGACTTGCAGATCTTGCTGTAAGTGATTCTGTGCCACCGGGCAGGATGACTTGCCAGACGGATTTGTGGTCCCAAGTAGCCTTCTGATGCTTCGAGGAGTCTAAAAACTTCAGCGCCGGAAAATGTGTCATCTTTAAATCAAGAAAACCTGCTTTAATGACAGCATCAAGCGAGCGTGAAGCTTTGACAAGCATTGTTAGTGCCTTACCAAATGTCATTGGAAATCCAAATCGACCAACTTTTGCCAGCTCTTTTACGAGCTGGTCAAGAGAGATGCTGCCAGTACATCTCTTGCCAGAAGGAGGCCGCTCCTGTGTATACATGCTGAGAGGAGTTTGATTGCTGCCGTGCAGGTCTTGCAGCAAGATTTGTACTAAAATCCTTCCAGTTATTGCATTGTTTGCACACATATAGTCTGAAAAGGTGAACAAACGTTTAATTCGAGTCTGCTGAATGTCGGAGCGTGTCCAGTTGCCAAGAGGAGGTGGAGTATCTGGCAGTGCCGCTCCATTGGCAGGACCAATATCGAGGATACCTCTCAGTGTGGTAAGGCTTCGACGGTCGCTGACAGTACCAGGTCCGAGGTTGACAGAAAGGACGTTATCTGACGGCAACGAAAGTTTCCCCCAAAACAATCTCTCCAAAGCCAGCTCGAGCTGATATGCCCTCCACGAGTTTAAAAAACCACCTGCATGCTGGCAAGTGGAGTGGAGATTTGACAAGTCATCAATTAGATCTTTTGCAATTGCTTGTAAAATCTCAGTGAACTTCATTGATGGGTTGCTATGGACATCGTAAAAGGGGATGAAAACTGGATGGCGCTCTAGTACTGTGGCCAAAGCACGCTCTTGAAAGAAATCCTTCGCATCAATGGCATCGGGGATTTGATTTTGTTGCAAAACAGTTACTATCTCCAATCGGCATGCTATGTCCTTGTTCAGTTTGGTTGTGTTCTCCGCCATTGTCTCAATGAAATGTGTTGCCTTTGAAGACATTGAGGCAGTTGTGCGGTGATGGAGCAGCTGGCAGGTTGCAATAATCCCTGAAACAGGATGATTATGTAGTGTACCCACGTGGCAGTGTGGGGTATCAGCGTACATCTGGAGAAATGTAATTTGTCGTGGGAATGCTGCTATCCTTCGAAGTTCTCCAGATATATCGAGTTGCCGGCTATCCAGGTTGGTCTGGTAATTAACGGCGTCATACATGGAGAGAGCATTGTACATGACACCTCTGGAATTGATGAGTTCCTGAACACCTTGCCTGGACCACAGCAGATGGGTGTTATACGCAGAAGCATCAATAGTAACAGCATGATGGATACTGATTGACCGAATCATATTAACGGTGTACATGGCAGATATAACAAAGGGTTCCCGTTGCTTCTGTCCAAACCTAGATGCCATAATCATAACGCGTGTCTGTGGGGGACTTGGTGAAACGGAAAGTGACTCTTGAAGTAACTCAAAAACAAATCGTTGGTCTTGAGGTAAAATATTGAAATTTGAAAGATCGTGAAAAGAGTTCTTTTGAATAGATGCGCGGTTATTGTCTTTACGAGGCAAGTTGCTCAATCGATGAATGAATGCATTCCTCACGCGATGAAAATAATCCAGTGTCTCTTCCGGAGTAATACTTTGATACCTATCTGCAGTCGGAACAGGGCACACAGTTAATCGCCATCCTTGTGAATATCCAATGTGCATTCCCAATGTACTGCGAAGGGACTTCAGACTGTTAGCATTGTACGTTCGCACATCTATATGCTTCTTCAGAATGTGGTATACCGGTTGAATACTGGTCCGGTTGACATTGAACAACAAATATGGTACTGGTGATATGATGCCGATGAGAGAGTCCATTTCTACTACAACCCCGTCAATGTCATATTTGTAATCAAGATACACCAATTGTTCCAATGTTGTTGCGTTGGTAGATTGCGTATTCAAGTAGACATTCTCACTCGTCAAGAAATCCCTGATATTTTCATACTGTTCGACTTCATGGACAAATTGCGTGATGTTTTCCTTCGCAACGTCGATGAGGTTCTTTCGTTCCGTCATCACTGTAATTTTAGTACAAGAAAGGATACGACAACATGTCAACATTACCACGCACACCAAAAATACATGTCATAAAATAACAAACAATAATGGGTTTATCAAGCCAATTCTTCGGAATTAATAAAACAAGTTAACTTTGTCATAAAATATACAAAGAAGAAAAGAAGAACGTAGGTGGAAATGATGACATGCTGTGGATTTGGTGGCTATATTAAGGACTTTTCGATTTGCACGTTCACTGGTCGAATGCGACTAAAGCAGGGTTGACGAGGCACGCAGATCCATATTTCTACCTTTTCAATTTATTTCCCACGAAAGCGTACTGAGCTCAGTGATATCATCTTCATAGTTTTAATTGCAAGATCATAATCATTCTGAATCTCCATAGACTTTAGGAGGAAATAACCTTCTCATATATCAGCGGTGTTTAAGACAATGATAAATTCATGTTATTGTATGACGCAATTCGGCCTACATCAAGTGCAAGGTGTAAAAGAACTTCTCTTGCTGCAACAAATTGCCAATGCAGAAATAAACTGTGTTCATTTTATGGAGTATTCTGCACAAGATTTGTATTAAGGGAAATCACAGACAAGGTAATGTAGTTTTAGAGAACTTACGAATCCACTGCTCTCCTATTGCATGTCTTGCAAAAATCAAGTCAATTGTATCCATTGTAAGACTTATAATTTGGTGTTTTGTACAGAGCTCACTTGATGAATACAAAGGTGTGATCTTGATTAGTGACCATGCTTTAGAGCATTACGTCTTTTTGTATGTATATCAGGTTCGAAAAGAAACGTCTTAACACGTCTTTTTGACTCAAATAAACAAAGAGAATGGACGTCATTTTGACGTCTTTTTAAGTCGCAACAGTTAAAGTAGTATTTGATTACAAGATCCAATGAAGCTGTAGGTATCTACAGGTACAAACATGACTTTGTATATCGAAGCTTCCCTACTCCTGAAGTACTAACGCTATACCTATATCTACAACCTATTTATCGTTATAGACTGGTTGTATGACTTTTTTGCATACGGACAAAAAAAGTGGTAATCAGTCAGACCGCAACGTCCTGAAAAGCCTTCGCATTTATCGTACGCGTATGCATGGACCTCGCGGACATGAATACGTAATGAGCTGGGAGACCACATTTTTAGAGTGTCTGTAAATCTAAACGACATTATCAATCTTCATGATTTATACACCGATAAAAAGCTGAAGAAATGTACTTTGATGAGATTCGACCACTTAAAAGGTTATGACATATAAAATATACTGAACAAGGAAATTATAAAACACAAAATTTGCATATTTTTCATTTTTCTTAAGGGGTACATTAGACCAACGAAATTAATGTGGACCAAAATGGGAGAGGTATAAAATGAAAGAGGAAATATCATTGTATAAAAACATAATGACTTTATGTGGACTGATCCTATGAACGGGTCAGGTTGGCGAATAAACCATTGCGTTGTACAGTTAATTTTTGACGAGATTTCAGTTTGCCGCGAATACGCGTTTCTGATTGGTTAATTCCCTCTGAGTGGAGAGTTGAACGAACCTCGCGGAATGTCAGTAAACGTGTACTCTACATGTGTGTAGATGACAGTGTACTGTAGGACCCTATGGTGTGTGTGTGTGTGTGCGCGCGCACAATGTATGTATACGCGCTCAGGTTCCAGCTGAGACAAAGATCTCCACGTAAACAACAAGAACAACACTCCACTCTGATCGACAGCTCAACTTTGGCTTGAACTTTGTTTGCACAACTAGATAGAGAAGCGTGCATTAATAAATAGCATACAAATCAATAATAAAAGATCTAGCACTAAGTTTGCGCATATGAGTTCTTTGGGGCTCTCTATTTGGTATTAGAATAATTATTCCTTATTAATCCACTGTATACATCGCTGAGTAATTTATCTAATGATACCCTAGGAGCGCATGATCATTCATGTATCTCAAATTGCCACACTATGATTTTTACTCGACGAGACTTTCAATTTTCGTTTGTTTCTAAGGGAGGGACCAATTCAGTTCTTACTGTGCTATTATAACAAGTATATCTAAAACGTTGATCATCATTCATTTGTTGATTCAACCTATGAACGGGTCGGGTTGGCAATAAATAGAAAGCCGTGTTCTAATTTGTCTCTGGGTCGTTTGGAAAATATCGATATAATGCAGAGATATGAATAATGGTATCATAAGCTCATTTTGTAGAATGTAAGCATTAAAAGGTGTGATTTATTTCAAATATTCACAAACCATGTCAATTAGTCACGGATAGTAGATCTTCATGTCGTCAATAAGTGAATCTCGTAGACCATGCACTTTGTCTCTGAATTATCTCGCAAAATCTCGGGTGCTGAGAAGGACATGCGCAAAAACCTGCGCGTACGATAAATTATTGATTTGAGCTCATTAACAGCAGCGTTGCGGTCTGACTGTAATGCTCTAAGGAATGGTCACTAATCTAGGTCATAAAAAACAGAAAATGTGTTTACGACGTGATTGTGACGTGACATCTTGTCTTCAAAATAGTAACTTACACGTCATTGAGAAATCTTAATATGACCACGTAGACATCAAAAAGACGTCACAAATATTACATATCTTAACCATTTTCTATTGACCATAAAACAAACCAAAAGTCGACCCCTTGAGTATGTGTGTGGACTCAACAGAGGTGAATCAGGTCAATCGAGTCAGTTTTGAGTTTTCCGTATTTTCTGAGAGAGCTATTCGTCTACATTATCTCTAAGTTTGGGATCGTAAATTGAATTGAAAAGTGGGTTTTCAGTACACTGTAAAAACATCGGTGTTAGATTTAATACCATGGGTGTTAAATTTAACACCGATCAAGTGTTAATAGAGGACCACATCCACAGGTGTAGAAAATATATTGTGATGGTGTTGAAAAGTGTTCACCTGGCACTTCTTGGTGTTAATTTGACACTGTATCTTGTGATATTTTGACAATGTACTGGTGTTAATTCAATAATGACAACGCATGGTGTTGATTTTATATTGTTGATGTTAATATCAATGGTATAACACCCGTCCAGCTTCAATAGGAGACCACACCAACTGGTGTTACTGTGGTGTAAATGTGTTTACACATTTTTTCAAAAATCAAGTATTTTATTGGAAAATTCTTGATTGTCTTGTTTAAGTTCAAAATCAACAAGATGTGCAGTTACTAAGAAACCCTTCAAAAACAGTTTTTTTTAATTTAACGCCATAAATGAGCACCGAAAATTCAACACCAGCTTGGTGTTTCATATTTAACACCGGATTTTTTTGCAGTGCAGTTTTCTACAACCCCTTTCATTGGTAAAGTAGTGTGATCAGGTTTTTCTTAGGGCCTCTTTTAATTTGTTGATAATCCTTTGCACACTCTTCACTTTCCAACTCTAATAACTTTTGAAGCAAATATGCTACTGCTTTGAAAGTTCACATCTATTATTAAAAGAATGTGTTTATCAAGCATGCTCAATTACAGCTTAATATAATAATCCCTTCAGTTTTGTTGCTACAATAATTTGAATCAAGGTTTTTGTCCCATTCATGGCACGGGTAGCACGGCTTAGTAAAGATTAGGCGCCTGAATAGACACTGTACTTCACAGCCTCTTTTCTCAGTTCAAACTTTTCCAGAGTGTGCGCTTTCATTAGTATATTTATATAGGTTAGGATCATCAATTTGAATTGAGTTAAACATCATATTGAAACTTAATAGAGTCTGCTCTTTCAGAAGCTGACCTTAAATTAAAATCCATGTCTGGTGTGTTTTGTGGTGCACGGTCACATTTAAGCGAAAATACGTTTTGACGTCATTTTGAGACGTTGAAATGACGTTCATTTCTTTGTTTATTTACGTCACAAAGACGAAAATTATTATGACGTGTTCTTGCAGTCACAAATGTGACGACGTTTTTACGTCTTCCATTTAACAATTGAGCAAAAACATGGCAAGCTGTCGAAAGTGTACTACGTCTTAAGTAAATTTAATGTCATCATTAAGTGGCAAAAAAAGACTAAGATATCTAGTCATCAATTTGTGCAAATTTTACTTCATCTTCAGATCGGCCGTGATCTGTCAAAACAATACTTTCGTTTGAGGTGATTTCGAGATACGTTTAAAGTTTAAGCCTGCCGTTTACCTAGGGTGAGAATTAAAATTGTGTTCTATATCAAAGTGGGGTTATTCATGTTTGTTCTAAATCAATATACATACTCATTTTCATATTGTGCTTAGAGAACTTCTAGAGTTTTTAAAAACTACTGCCACATTAATGATCTAGTAAAATTGCATAACTACCAAGATATACCTAGTTCTGCCAGATAAATGCGTCACGAATTCGTCGCTTATGTATATCACGTTATTGATATGTCGCAAAACCAATGGAAACGTGGCATGATTAATAAAGCGGTCCAATGACATAAATAAATTGTAAAATTAATGTAAATCTAATGTCATAAATATATCAGTAATTATATGATAATAGAATTGTGATATATACGTTGCAAAAAAAAAACAAATTTTGTGTCATTAATGCATCAACAAAACTATCACTTCATTAGACATCACAAAGCTAATGTACAATATACGTCAAAAGTACGCAGGGATAACATGGAGTGATTACATCATCTTAGCTAATTACATTGCACAAATAAAATCATATCATTTTATTGTCTTAATATGACGTACGACATTTGACCAATAGTAACCGAAAAAAGACGTCTTTTCAACGTCAAACCACTATCAGATTTGTCTCGAGAACTGACTTCTCAGACCACTCGAAATGTTCTTTTTAAATCATCAATATATCCGCAACCAAATAATTCATCATTTTGTAAGAAATAACCCCCTCCTCTGACTTTTGAATCATTTTGTAAAAGCAGTTCACAAATGATGAGTTTCTTTTCAAGGTATTTGATCAAGTGCTGTAACATCAGTTAAATTACTGTCTGTAACAATGTTTTCCAGCAAATATCTTTCTCAAAAACAAAAATATCAATCTATTAACAACAAAAAACAAAGAAAAATCTGTTGACGCAAATTTATCAAAAAAAAGATGGCGACGTACCTTAGCCCCCACTTCCAAGAGGACTTCAAAACTAAGCAAAGTTTAGAACTCATACAAACACAAAAAATAAATAACCAAGGATACGTAAAAGAACAAACACTTACCTATCACATAATCAAAAACACATTTCCAAGTGCTATCAAGTCAGGTAATAGCGGTTAAAAACCCAAAAGGTGTCAAGTCTATGAAAATATTGTAACAGATACTTCTGAGGAACAGAAGTTCAATGAAAGCACACAGAGCATCAAGATCGAGCCAACCACTAGGAAACACAATCGCACTTAGAGTGATAAGGAACCACCACTGAGCCCAACACAACTGCAGATATCTACTACAAAAAAGAGAAGCCCTCTACGACATGAACTGGCCAATGGACCTATGGTCCACTGTAGCAATGTTCCCCTATACCTAACCCTAACCCCTAACCCTAACCCTAACCCTAACCCTAACCCTAACCCAACCCTAACCCTAACCCTAACCCTAACCCTAATCCTAACCCTAACCCTAACCCTAATACCTATACACAAAATTTGGGATCTTAACTACCACCTTTAATACTTGGCAAATGCCCTAACCTAACCCTAACCCTAACCCTAACCCTAGTTCTTATTCATAGCGTGATCTATAACTGTATAACCCTAACCCCATGTACAATTCCTATGCAAGGGTGCAAAAAAATTCCAAGTCCCAAAATCCCATAGGCTTTGTACATATGTACTAAGCCTATGGGGTTTTCCGACAAAAAAAAAATTGTGTACAAAACCTATGGAACATTTTCCCCAAAATGTATTTTTTACACGTTTCAGACAATTCTAAGCCTTTTTCAAAAAAAAAAAATTTCTTTGAAAAAATACTTCAAAAATTTTTCCAAAAAAAATTCAAAATGGCGCCAAAAAAAGTTATAGGAGTTAAGGTCCAAAATTTGGGAATTTACTCACTAGCAGGTGTACTACCTATACACAAAATTTGGGATCTTAACTAGCACTTTTCATACTTGGCAAATGCCCTAACTCTAACCCTAACCCTAACCCTAAACCTTTAACCCTAACCCCTAACCCTAACCCCTAACCCTAACCCTAACCCTAACACTTCCATAGGAAATGTACATGGAATTTTAAAGACGGCTGGAAGCGAGACTACTGCGAGATAAACTGAAATTTACATATGTTGTACTTTCCACCCGCCCAATTATTTTGGGAAAGTATGAACGCATAACTATGAATATAATTTTTTCCTTCAAGCCGATTTAAAATATCATATGTGTAGTGTATACGAAAAGTTCATTGACGGCTTGAGCAAAGACTAATTAGAAAAACAGTTTGAAAGTCAGATATGTTTGACCTTGGACCAGCCCTAGTATTCGTGTGAAGTTTTAGTTCTTAACTGTAGTTTGTCTTCCTTCCATCCGCTTTTAAATTTTGTTTCTTTACAAACATATAGAAAACTTAAAAGCATCTGGAGCCAAGACTAGTCGGATTTAAGACCTGAAATTTAAGGAATTTTTATATCTCGACTAGGCCTATCTACCACATTAATTTAGGGTCTTAACTCGAAAGGTCCACGTATTTGATATAGCCCTAACTCCATACCCTAACCCTAACCCCAACTCTTAGCATATGGGTGTACCTTACATCAAGGCAATCCACCTGAGAGAGCTTGAGTCCTTTATTAGGAACTGTTTTTCTTCCATCAGCATTTACACAAAAAATGCACCTTTAAAAACGGTAGGAGCAAAAAACTGCTGGGAGTTAAAATGTAAAATTTTAGCATGAACCATACCTTGAGAACCTTTATCACATATTATTTCAATATCAGCTCTTAATCACTAACTTCAATTTCATCATAAGGCCCTAACTCGTAGCTCTAACTAGCAATTCTATTTTTAACATCGTCGATTGACTCTTATAAGATTTACCCTAACACCAACCCTAACCCTACCTTATAGGTGCCACTAAAAAGACAGTACGTTTCGTACCCTGAAAAAAGATAGTACATTAAAAGTGCTAATAGGTTACTTAAAAAGAGACAGTACCTGAAAAGTGACTCTCCTACCCAAAGAGACAGTACCTGAAAAGTGTCATTAGGGTACCTGAAAGAGACGGTAATCGTGTAGAAATGCACACCTACCGTTCGCTTCGCTGTTTGTCAATCAAATTTTGTGCAGCTATTGGAGATGCTAAATTGAACCATATCAGAGAGTTTTCATGGAATTAGAAAGCCGAAAAGGTAAGAAAAATGAGAAATCGGAGTTGAAAAGTACGTCGGTCGCGAACATAGTCTCCGACGTAACTAAAATGTACTAGTGCACCGATTTCGCAGAGAACGATGTCAACGATTATAATCGATTCTGGTAGTCTCTAATTAGCCGCTTACTAACAATATCGAACTCGACTCGTGCAATACGTGTAGCCCTAAGGCCCTACTTTCTTTTTCGTATTTTTATGCCTCCGCCACGAAGTGGTGCCGGAGGCATTATGTTTTCGGGTTGTCCGTCCGTCCGTCCGTCCGTCCTTCCGTCCGTCCGTCCTTCCGTCCGTCCGTCCTTCCGTCCGTCCGTCCGTCCGTCCGTCCTTCCTTCCGTCCGTCCGTAATGAATTTTGTGGACAAGGTAACTATCAAAACCTGTTGAGGTATCCTAATGAAACTTGGCATGTATGTGTATTAGGGGGTGAAGTTGTGCCTATCAACTTTTGGGCGCACATGCTCAAGGTCAAAGGTCAAAAGGTCAAGGTCAAATACATAAAATTTCACTATTTCCACCATATCTATTGAATGCCTGAAGATATTTTCTTGAAACTTAGTGTATACATGTATTACCCAATTAAGATTCTCTGGTGATAGTTTGCATCATGAGGTCGAAGGTCAAAGGTCAAAAGGTCAGGGTCAAATACATGAAATTTCACTATTTTCGCCATATCTATTGAATGCCAGAAGATATTTTCTTGAAACTTAGTGTATACATGTATTACCCAATTAAGATTCTCTGGTGAAAGTTTGGGTCATGAGGTCAAAGGTCAAGTAAAAATATCAAAACTTCTTTTTTTTCTCCGTGCCTTGGAAAATTGTTCAAGGTATCTTCATGGAACATAGTATATACATGTACTGAGTGGAAGTGATTATCTAGAGAATGTAGGGTTCATGGGGTCAAAGGTCAGGGGTCAAAGGTCAAGTGCAACACTTCAAAATTTTACTATTTCCCTCATATTTATGCAATGCCAGCAGGGTTATTATTTTTTACACTTGGTGTATGCATGTGTAACCTAATAGAAATTCTCTGGAAAGTATTTTTTTTTCTTCTTTTTTTGCCTCAAAGGTCAAAGGTCAAAGATCAAGTAAAAGTGCTGAACTAACTTTTTCCTCCATATCTCGAAGTGGCTCAAGTTATCTTGAAACTTAGTACATATTATGCATGTTCTACCTGAAAGTGATTATCTTATGAATTTTAGGGTCAAGGGCCAGATGAAAATGGTAACAATTTACTATTCAATTTAGAAATTGCACTTTTTCTCCACACCTGTACCTTGACAATTACTCAATGCCTAAATGTATGAATGGGTCAAAGTCAAGTTAAAGTCCTTAAATCCCTAGATACATGCTCTCCTATTCATCCAATTAAACCTAGGTCAAGGAAGGTGAACATTCAACACATTTGTGACAAACTTGTCATTTCAATATTTTGCCAATTTTGTGAAAATGTAATCACACATTGTCCACATGTACTATCTAGACCTATTGGGAAAATCATGCATTATGGCGGAGGCATACCAGTCGCCAAAGCGACATTTCTAGTTTTTCTTATTGTTAGCTCACCCGAGTCGAAGCAGGGAGGCGTGGGACCACCTCCCTGGTCGAAGGCTCAAGTGAGCTATTGTGATAGTTCTTTGTTTTCATTGCCACTATCATGATTACCACTATTCAAATTATTGATACGATTATTCATACCAGGATTAAGACATCGATCCTTTCTTTAAAAATTGTGGCAAGTATTGATTTTATCATGAAAAAAGTTGATAATAATTTAGATTAAATTATTTAATTTGAATAGTATTGAAGGGAATAGAATGTGGTTGAAGGAAAAGTGGAAGAAAAAAGGTTGGGCTATTAGGGAGAGAGAAAGAGAGAGAAAAGAAGATAAGAAGGAAGTTGAATTCAAAGGGGATTTGTTTCTAGTAATTTTCATCATTCATAGGCCTAATTTAATAAATTAATGAGAATAGTATTACAAAAAGTGTATGTTATACAATCATGTATTAATATTCTGGACTTCTCATAAAGTGCTCATTTTACCTAAAAAGAAACAGAATATTGAAATTGAAATGATAATATGTTTTCGATTGATAAGTTCAACTTACAGTAGAAAGTAATTGTTTTTATGATAGTATTTATTTTTCCATTTCATTTTTTTATTATGTATACAAAAACAGCAACCCAGTATTTGCTTTTGTTTTGTAGTAAAAATCCATTTTATTGTGCAATATTCATGATGGATAATTCCCATTTTTTCATATATCTTTTACTGTTTTGTACACATATTATCCGTCCATCATTTATTCAGCGAAAAATGTTGACAGATATACAGTCACATGCAGGAGAAAATTAACTAAAACGATAAAAAAAAAACCAGACGCATCAAGATCACTTTCTTTTTTCCACATTACTGAGTATACTGTCGAGCCGACGTAATTATTGTGGTTAAACACCAAACAAGCGGCTGTATTACAGACTACAACGATCGATTATTCTCGTTATATCGCTCTTCCGCATAATCGATCATCCATCATGCTACGCTGAGACAGTCGTCGATCGGCGTACTTTCGAGTCAAAATTAGCTACTTTTCTTCTGCAATTGACTATGAAATTTCATGACACCGTCAGATATGGTCCATCTTGACATTTCTGATAGCCACAAGAAGTTTTCATTGACAAATTAAGGAAGGAAATGGTAGGTGTGCATGGTGTGCATTTCTACATGATTACCAAAGAGACATATATGTCCCATAAAGAGATCATTGTACCCAAAGCGACATCCATGTAAACGAAAAGTGACCAACGTGTATCCAAAAGGGAATTTTATGGTGCAAAAAGACGAATGTTTTTTTTTAAAGAATGGTTTACAAAAAGACGCATGGTAGTGAAAAAGATTAAATTGTTGCAAAAAGACGAATGCTTAAAAAAGACGAATGATGTGAAAGTGGAATTTTTTTACAAATGACGAATGGTGAATTTTTTCCGGGATGGCTTGCCATAGATGATTTTGAACGATAGGAACAGAACGACATTCGTACTTGAAGAAGAAACACTCGATCATAAAGTGAACTATCCCGAAAGGCAACGACATTAATTTTCGAGTCAATTCGATATATTTCATAGGGGTTGAGGTAGAGATCTTTTAAACGTACATATAGAAAGATAAATCTAATCGGTACAAAGGAATACCCTCAAGAGGCAAATGTGTGCCGCAGGAGCTTTTGGCGGGAGTAGTGAGAATAATCAGAAAGCATTGGGTAGATAAATTCAGTCGACACACAAAACCGTCCTGGGTGGCAAGGCTTCCCAGTAGGGGATCGTCCCTTGAAAATGGAGTATCCAGCGGGGTGTGACGTTGACTGTTTAGGAAGTTAATAGCTAAGGCATTAAAGCTGGAATCACTACTATCGTTTAAGGCAATATTGATCATCGCGTAGTTTTCACGTATGACGTATGAGGAAAATGGCAAAAGTGTGTAAAGAAAATAATTCCAGCACGTTCTTTGGTTATTACCGTATAGGCCCAGCTGTACTGTCTATGGAGGACGTCAATAAAGATGATAGCTGATTTATAGTGAAAATTGATGAAAAGTGTCGTTAGTGGTACAGTTAGATAAACTGATATATGCCACTTGTCAATACACACAAGAACATTGTAAATAATGCAGCGGTTTAATGTTCCAAATTCATTTATCTCTGTACGACATCCAACATGTTTGAGCAATGTTTTGTGTGCGAATATATTCTGTATTGAACGTTCGCACTATTAATCCCTGAATGAGTATCACATCCTCTATTGCTTTGTTGAAGTTGAAGGAGGCGGGACTTGATTTCAGAAATGTCGGGTTACGATTGCCGCGCAGCAGGGAGATTGTGACAGGTCATTCATTATTTGTCAAAACCGATATCAACCAGCGTCTCAAGCACACATAGGATCTGCTTCTGATAGGGTATTATGTGTCATTAGTTCTTTATATGAATCATTCAGCCAGCAATGAGTTTGCTTGTATATCGTACACATGCAATGTAATGTTATAATGCTTTGAGTAATTTCGTAGGAGCATTGTGATCTAATCCACTAAGTGTCATGTTAAATGATCCCACAAAAATAAGTCAGTTGAAATACTACTGGTAAAATAAAAAAATATTGATCGTGATTGACATAGACGTTAACAAAACAGAGTGCCGAAAATTGTCACTGGAAAGATATAGCAAAAAAGCAATATGGCGACAGACACAGAACTAAGCGGAAATCGCAAATATCATTTACGATCCTCTAGTCATGATTTCTTTGAATTACCTGCGATCGAGTGAAACGTACAACATGATATTGGCCCGCATGTCACCGGAACACGAAATAAAAGTACGCCAGATTGAGACCGACATTTTTGTTTAATTACAGCAAATGATCCACACTGTGAGAATGTCCAAAAAAGCAAGAACAACGCTTAGACAAGTGGACAAAGAATTAAATCATGCATATGGGGTCTAAAAGGAAAAAAACTCAAATGTCACCTCTGCGTGCGTGTTGTGTCATTTGTGTACCCATTATCTTAACAGTATTGTAAGTATATATTATACTTCTAAACAGTGAAGAGTGTGACAAAGAAGTGTCAAGAAGCAAAGTGTGAGGATGCACTCATGATCTACCTGTATGTACACACACACACACAAGAAAAAACATTAAATAAATTAATGAGATTCTGCTTGTTTGTGTGATAGCTGCACTCAAGATATCTTAATGCATATGACATGTTTACATGATTGAACCAGCCCGATGCATTGAGCCATGTTGTAAATATTGGCATCGGTGTGAAAATATTTGAGTGTCTTGTGTTCATTGACCATTTGAATTCTTACAAATGATTTAACCAAAACGCGAAATATGAATAGCATCTTCTTTAAATCATCTTTTATTGTTTTTGTATGAATAGTTGTATTCTCTCCATAAAGCATGATTTAGAAACTCCGTATAAGAGTAACTTCAATGTGGAAAAAAAAATCACTTGTGATTAAATAAGACCACGATACGCGCTAAACACCACACACACACACACACAAAAGAAATAGGTGATGAAAGCATAACAGGAAATATTGTGAATAGCACACATAACACGAATATGAAATTGAGGAAAAAGACACTAGAGGAGGACCGATGGAAGGAGCATTTCGATGCACAGATATCCTGCCAATATTTTCATGAAGTTCAAATAACAGGAGAAAGGGAAAGGTATTAAGATCTGCTGTCTCAGAAATGCAGCCCGTTGATTTTACATGCCTTACCTTGGTACGGTTCAGCATTTAAGTACGTAGTTTTTGTTGTTGTTTTTTTTGGGGGGGGGGTTGGGTTGTTTGTTGTTTTTTTTTTTTTACCAAGGCGGTCCTGCGGTTTTACTTTCGCTGGGTTATCACGCTGTGTCTTGCAAGGTGAGGCAGCTTACCACGCTGATGTGACTCCGTCAATTGTCTTTGTATGTGATGCTTTGGTGAGTGGGATAAACAAGACACAATGTTCACTCACTTATAGCATGCACAGTGTCTATCGACATCATCATCTGATCATCTATTGATAATAATTCAAACAAAAAACAAAACATCATCCAAATGCCTTCATACGAAACGCCTGTCTGAATCATTCAAATCATTGGGATTTTTCTGACCGTTGTCTTACTGGGCAATCCCACGACATATGGGACACAGATGCCAAAAAGTCACAATAAACTTATTACAAACCTTATATTTCCAAACAGTACTTGAGTTGAAGTTTCAAGAATTATCACATTTTTCTATGAAGACAGCCAATTTTATTTTCAATATGGCTGCCAAAGTATGCCTATTACTTAATACATGTTATAGGAAGAAAGAGTGCATTTACACATAACTTTCTCTTCGTATATCCATGCACACTTTACCTCTGCTCTGAACAACAATCTTTAATATTCATAGAACTACCAGAAAAGTCCTTTTCCCACATGAAGGGAAAAAATATAGGTTGAATTCTCGAATGTGACAAAATATTTTTAATCAATTAGTTTGATCAACGTTAGTTACCAAACACGATGATTTTGGCCTTATTTAATAATGAAAATGTGCTGTATATGCTTTTCTTTCAATGCCAGAAATAAGAGTAGTTAACATTCCATTGAGTCAAAACAATCATTTCAATAATATGTAATGTCAGTCACAGGAATGTCAGATACCAATTTATAACGTCAAACACCATGACAACAATTGTAAGGCAAATTCTTTCACTTAATGAAAGCGTATGCTTCCAGTTTTAAAATGTTTTTATGATGATTGCTTTGATATCAGTTTTTTTTTTCTTTTTTTTCAGAAACTCGGGGAAGTGTTTTTTACGACAAATGCACAAAGAGATAGATTTTTTCTAGTATTTTTTATAAATCTTCATGGGACACACAGGAATGTACTGTCATCCATTTATTCATTATAAACAGGAAAGAAGATATATGAATTTGTGTTGATTTACTTGTAATTCTTTCATTTCACAGTCTAATTTCTTCTTTACGGTATATGGTTTGTACATGTATTTGAAAGCTATGGTTGTACCTCTGAATAAGGGGAAGAAAGTCAATATATCATTTGAAGCAAGGAATGAACAAATAAAGGACCCAAGCAAGGAATAAACCCTTTTGACTATACATTTTGTCAATCATAATCATTATGTTACTTGAAAATTTCAATGGAGATCAGGTTTTCATTCGTGGTCTACAGATTTTAATGCCTTGAAGTACATATGTATAGTGGAAGAAGAAGACGAAGAAGAAGAAGAAGAAGAAAGAAGTCATAAAACGATTGAAAAGAATGAATAGAATAAGGAAAGAAAAAGAAATATATCTCAGATGATTACATGCATGTAAGCTGTTATTTGTTCTTTTTTTTTTTCCTTCTGGCTTGCAAAATTAAAGTTACATTTGTTTCACACATTACAGCATTTGTGTTTTGTAATAATGAAGGACATTAGTGGTTGGGCACATTTGAAACATTTTTTCCTTTTTGATTTTGTTCATTATATTACTACTTACTTGGAACCACTCAATCTATATGGCGTCGTGAAGGTATAAGATGTTGAATAAAAAAGCTATTTTAGGAGAAATATCAGGCACTATCCTCTGACATTTATGCTAAACGACTTGTGCCGAAAGGGTGGGTTGGGTGGTGGCGCGTCGCGTTAATGGGAACACCACCCTTCGTCCAAAGCCCCCCCCCCCCCCCCCCCGGTTTTGCCGAAAGGGTGCGTTGGGAGCGTTGGGTCGCGTCGCGTTGACTGGAACCCCACCCTTCATCCAAAGCCCCCCCCCCCCCCCCCCCGGTTTTGCCGAAAGGGTGCGTTGGTACTTTTTCTCATGTAATATTAAAAGACGAGTTTTGAATTTATATTTAACCTTCAAACAACCATTTCAAAGAGGCTATCGTCTGGATCGGTTTACACTCTATTACCACTTGGTCTACAGCCAGTTTGTCTAATAGACTGTTTAATATCAGTTGGTCTAATAACCAATTGGTCTAGTCATCATTTCGTCCAATTACTGTTTGGTCTAATTGTTATTTGGTTTAATTACTACTTGGTCTACAGTCAATTCGTCTAATAATAGCCATTTGGTCTATTTTTGGTCTAACACCAATTCATATCATCAAATACCGATTTGGTCTATTATGAGTTGGTCTAATTCCGTTTCGTCTAATCATCAAATGGTCTAAAATAAAACCAAATTTGTCCAATATACATTTGGTGTACACATCATTAATTTTGGTCCATTGCCCAGTTGGTCTAGCCTCTGTCTATCATCATTTAGTCTACAGCCATTTAGTCTAATAACCATTGATCTTATTGTCATTTGGTCTAATAGGCAGCCTCCTGGTCTAATCAGGTACCATTTGGTCCAATCATCGTTTCGTCTATATGACAAACTGGGCTTTTTTTGGGGGGGGGGGGGGGCCTTTTTATTGATGTGTACACCAAAGTTATATTGGACAAATTTGGTTTTATTTTAGACCATTTGATGATTAGACCAACTCATAATAGACCAAAAATAGACCAAATGGCTATTATTAGACGAATTGACTGTAGACCAAAATCCAAATAACAATTAGACCAAACAGTAATTGGACGAAATGATGACTAGACCAACTGGTTATTAGACCAACTAATATTAAACAGTCTATTAGACCAACTGGCTGTAGACCAAGTGGTAATAGAGTGTAAACCGATCCGGACGATAGCCTCTTTGAAATGGTTGTTTGAAGGTTAAATGTAAATTCCAAACTCGTCTTTTAATATTACATGAGAAAAAGTACCAACGAACCCTTTCGGCAAAACGGGGGGGGGGGCTTTGGACGAAGGGTGGGGTTCCAGTCAACGCGACGCGACCCAACGCTCCCAACGCACCCTTTCGGCAAAACCGGGGGGGCTTTGGACGAATGGTGGTGTTCCCATTAACGCGACGCGCCACCACCCAACCCATCCTTTCGGCACAAGCCATGCTAAACTGTGCTGGGACATGGGGGGGGGGGGGGGCTTGCCCCAATACTACACTACCCCCTTTGTGCTTGTGCCTTTATTTTTTTTTTCAATCTATTGTTAAGTTAATGCCAGTGTGCCTTGTCGTTGTCACTATAGTACACCGCAGTAGAATGATAAACCGTTCACCAAAATTAGTTCTATGTTTAACGTCAGTTACTGACATGTTTACTATTAAGCTTCCATAGAATAAAAATGGACTTATGTTTAATTCCCTGAATGTATCTGTGATTATTTAAACAAGGTATGATGCCATATCAAGGAAATCATTCTGAAAAGTCAGAATAATTATTATAAAATATTACAAGGCTAATCTCAAACGCGATTTTTCATGTGTACATCCTCTGGCAAATGTAAGTGTAACGTCGATTACATAACGTCAGTTACCGTCATGGTCTTCAGTAAAGTTGTGTCAGCTCTAAAAGGAAGTCTAAATTATTCATTTTTTTGCATAACTGTTCCTAAGAACCTCGAGGTATTGCCAAATTGAATATAAACATTACAAGTCAGGGACATGAGATATTTCAATTTGAATCTACACCACGAGTTTCCATGCCCTTTTGGCGTGACGTCAGCAGTACCAGACACTTAATATCAATGAAGTTTGAGATAAAAAATACTTTCCACCTATTTTTTCATTCTCATTAACTCACTATACTAATTACTACTCCCTGTTTTTTTTTTTTATTCACATTACAACGTATACAATTGTACAGTTTCAAGTAAATTATGCCTAATAATATCAGTTACTGTGAAATTGTCCTAATGTAAAGAACCAGACATTAGTATATAATTACGATTTCCCATTCCCATAGGTTGTGTCAGCTTTGTTGTTCAAAATCATAATGCTTTGCATGAGTGTCCTTACTTCAGGAGCATTGCTCGTCAGTATAGATCCCTCCAATTTTCGCAGAACGCCACAGGTGCCTTTCAAGTTCAAGTTCAATTTTTAATTCAAACTTATTTCCGTTTTTTCAACAATAACATAATGTGCATCTCATTATCTTTATATTGTGACATAATTAATGTAAAAACAATGTGGATTGAACAGAGTAAACAACAATAATTGAATCCTTACAATAACTACACGTTGTAATGGGACTGAAGTAATTAAAGTGAAACATCGATATTATGCACTATAATTTCAAGAATGATGAAAAGATATTTAAATGTCAAGACAATACAATATCTATGAGACCTATGTCTAGTGGGAAGTGAAAAGGGATTGGGTGGATTGGAAAAGCGTGACAAGAGGGCCTGACGAGAGATAAAGAATACTATAATCCCAGCTTCAGATCACCACCACCAGCAACACCACCACCAACAACAACAGAATATGTGTGTGTGTTGGGGGGGGGGTTGCACTAAACCAGGTTCAGAAGATAGATAAACTTGATGTAAGTTACCTTGAGTAACCGATAAGTTCCTTTGATCATTAGCATCATCATGTATTGCTTGAGTTTAATTTGTCCTTAAATCTACATGTTTTTCCCTCAACGTTTATGTCACGCTTATAAGACTGAGGTTTTCAGGAAGAGCTAAGGTAAGAGTTCTCTCATGGGCCACATTTATAATTTCTCAGCTCATCTGCTGCTGAGATATGCAATTCACGTCATCGTTGTAATTTACCTTAAAACTCACTGCAGAGTGACATTTTTTCATGGCTGAATTTCCCTCTTTCGGTTATTCTGCAGTATGCCCGCTATAGCTATTCTTTCTGTAGTATCACCTCGGAGATAGTGCTATAAATTCAAATTGTATTCATGGTTCATCATGTCTGAGATTGTAGTTGCTTTATATCTTCGTGAATTTCAGATTTACAATTTTATTTTTATATGAATGTTCACCGTTGATTGTGTATTACAGCGATAAAATCCTTCGCACGGTTAACATCAGTGCAGACACGCTTTAAGCTGATTTTTAAGAATACGACAGGGTAGTATATCATTTCGAACACTCCGCTATAAGTCGCTGCCGGATATACGTCCAGTTTTTACAATGTTCTTTTCCTCGTTCCTATGGTCGGTAATCACTTTAATGATAAACAATACGTTAGAAAATGCGAGGCATGTGTGAAGGAGTTTGTATTGATGTTCTGAATTGTGGCGTTTAGTCAGTTTTGTCAGTAATGCGACATTTTGTTCAGTCATTAATTGAAGTGGAAATTATCAAAGAAAAAAATAAATATGCCCATTGAAAAAATAAGGTCACATTTTACAAGTTTAAATGCTAGCGGTGTCATGGCTTTAATACGAGAAAGAAATAAGGCAAAACAGTCCGTTAAACGCAAAAAGAAAGATTATGAGTAGCAGAAATACAAAAGTCTGCGTAATCGGGTATTTAACAAACGTCATATGTGAGAAAGGCTGAAAGGAAATGATATAGTCTTGATGATATTAGGGAAAATATAGGAAATTCCATCCTCAAGTGGAAACATTTAGGAAAGCTGATACCAAGCCCTACATCCTATACAAAAGTTAAAAAAAAAAATATTTACGACGGAATTGAGTGTACAGGGCATAAAAATGTTGTAAATGCGCTGAATAGTCACTCTTTTACGTTGACTTTACGGAACAGAGAAAAATGAATTTAAAAAAAATCCTTTACAATATGAACCGAGATCATGTTCAAATTTTGAATCCTTTGAACTTTCAACTGATGATCTAAAGACATTTATAAATAAAATGTCTCAAAATAAGGCTACTGGGCTAGGCACCATAGGGGACACTGTGTCAGTTATCCTTAAATTTTCACCAACATAGTAAATTTATCTTTGAAGAAGCCTAATTTTCATACCCTTTACAAAAGTGAGTAGTGCTCATTCAAGCATGAATTATTTGTAGACCTTTTGGTGTCATATGAAAGTTGAGTCCATAAGCTATCCATACATATAAACTTTTCCCCCATAATCATATATTTCTTATTTGGCAGCCATTTCAAAAGTGTATAGTTTTATTTGAGACACCCTGTACAATGATTCGTCGTCAGTTTGAGCACTGTAACATAATCTGGATGAAACCAAATTCTGGTAACATACAAAGACTTCAGATACTTCAGAACAGAGCCTTGCGAACTGTTCTAAAAGTGGATTATCGTCGCAATAGACGGAATTTGTATGGGAGACTGCATATTGACTGCCTCAGTGCCAAAGTGAAAAAAAAAACCGTGTTGTTTTCATTTACAAATTCCTTAATAATCTCCTACCTGATTTTCTGATTTATCAAGTTAACATAAAAGTATCTAATTACAATCTCAGGAATTCGTGATTTTAAAGTATTGTTACCAAAATCAAATACCAATTTCTGTAAGAGTAGCACTATTTTAGCAGTTCGTTTTTACTACACCAATTACCGGAAACCACGAGGACATGTACCAGGTTAGCACAATTTTTGACGGATATCAATTCTGTCTATACTTACTTGATTTACGAGTTTCTTCTATTCTTTAGCAATACTTTTTGTCTTGATTTCTTTTGTTCCGAGATTTTTTTCTTTCTGCAATTTACTGCTTTTGTATTTGATTCTGCCAAAGAGTGTTTTGTATTTTTTCTTATCTTTTTATTTTGTTGTAATAATATATTGTGTATGTATTACCTTATACGATTATTGTATCACTGTTTTCTATACATCATACGAACTCGCTCAAAGACAGCCCAACGGATAGGTGCAAGTATTATGACAAACGAAATAAAAGTCCTAATTCTGTTTTCGATCTATTATAAGTGATAGAAAATAATCCATGTTCATTTATCAAATATTGAGTTGTACCGATGTTTTCAAAGATTCCAAAATTCTAACACGTCTAATGACGAGTATCTTGTACGGTGCATAATCTGAGCTTTGATACATATAATACACTCTGCTTCACTTTATCGTATCTCCAGAACCAGCATCACGTGACCCATAAGCATGATAAGATGGTTAGGATTCCTTCTTCATTTCAGTAAAGCGTTATCTTTTACACATCGCTAAACAAACTTCGTTTCAGTCATAAAATTACGCAAATACTATAGATATTAAAAAAGAAATACACATTCTACACTTAAGAGCTCGAAATCTGTCTCGTGTTTCAGAGCTGTAGATTTGATATATCACCAATGTATGTCATGATTTTTAAAAGAAATTCTTCAGATTGGGAAAATGATCGAGCGTGGATTTGATTACTTCTGCACTCACTCTATGATAGCCCAATTATCTTAGTGGACAATATTAGGGAAATCTTACACCCAAATGGACCTGACAGCAGTGACACTGAGTCTTCTTCACGTTCTGACCACCTGTGAATTACAGCAAAAACGCATTTAAAAGATTTGTCGTCTAGCTATGTCAAATTTATGTTAATAGTAATCTGATGCAGACCTTTTGATGAAATGCTTACAAAGTCTTGAATAAAAAAAAGTAAGAAAAATAAATATCCAGAAACAATGTGAACGGCAAAAATCGTGCTAACTGTCTCCTCTTGTTCGGCAGATGCGTCTTACGTCACTTGCCCGGCAGACAGTGGCAGAAGGGAACTAGCAAGTTTGCATAAAGCAAGCCCTAAGGTTTTGCCGGGCAGGTAACTGCGTCCTCAGACTGTTGAGGTGAACCGAAAAGGGGGAGGGGCGTGTAAGGGGTATCTCTGGTCCAAAAAGAGAGTACTTATTCGGGGAGCACAATTTTGGAATATTTGGAAAATTGTCAAGAAAAATAAAGAATCAATTTCCATTCCGTTGCCTGCTGTCTGCATACACAAAATCTGTCAAAAGTAGGCCTACTAGCAGAATAGAAAAGATCAAAATATTAAAACTTACAAATCAAGGACCGACAGTCCTCATGCAAACCCTCCCCCCCCCCCCAAAAAAAAAAAAAAAAAAAAAATGGGGGACATCCCAGGATCGTCACCTATGACTTCAAGAAACAAAAAATTCGTCATAAGCTTGCATGCTGCCGGGTGACATAGAAAGGAACCCTAATGGAGATTTTTGTGTACTCATCCGGCCTGAATTTACCAACAACGCTAAAATTGGTCGTCGACACTACGTATACATGCTTGGAAAAAAGATGAATACTGATTTTTTTTTTTTTAAATATTATACTTATATACAGGCCTACTTCAGCTTGAAGATTCACCTAAAAAAAAAAAAAAAAATGACATGACATGCAACACACACCTACAAGGGTAAAAATTAAAAGAATCATTCTTCAGACAAATTACTGAACCTACGATGAACACGATGAAACAAAAATGTAAAATTTGAAAACAGCCCCCTGTGAGATTTGAACTCACGACCCCTGGTTTACAAGACCAGTGCTCTAACCCCTGAGCTAAGGAGGCTTACGCGGCAGATGGTAATAATTTTCCATTAAATTCCGTGTTTCCTTTTCTGTGCGTCAGCTGTTAACGTCAGTCATGTTATTGACTAATTGTTTTAATGATTAGCATCCTACATTCGACGATCGATGGTGCTCTCAGCAAATCGGGTTTAAACGCTTTGCGAAGCGTTCTCACTGTCAAATATTTGTTTCTGTGAAGCTTGTTTAAACCATGGACCTACTTTCGTTGAACGTCCATGTTTAAACACCACACTTGGCCTCATGACATTTACAATGATTGTAGGGACCCCCCCCCCCCCATACACACACAAACACTCGTACATTTGGCTAGAAAATAATAATAATAATATTAATATTAATAATAACAATAATGATTGTTATTATTATTATTATTATTATTATTATTATTATCATCATTATCATTATTATGATTACAATATCAATAAAAGACGACTTACGCAACAACACTGGGGAATTTCATCAAGGAGAATCATGACAGTTTGTCAATCAGTTCAACCTCTTAGAGCAGTATGGTGTCGTTATAGTTTATCATTATCTTTATAGTTCAGAAAGTTCAGAAAGGAGCATGGAAAATAAAAAGCTGTTGAGAAGAGGGGTACACCGTTGTCTGAGGAAATTTTGTCTTAAATACAATTAAGTTTTTGATACACGAATAAGTTGTGTATGCATTACATAAGTAAGGCCATTTCTAAGAAATAACCTAATGGAATAAACTTTCGGTTGAATCAATGTTCCTCTCTTGTCTAGCTTATTCATTAATGAATTTCTAATGATGTCCTGCTTTTGTAGTCTAGGTTTGTTTGTTTGACAGATTTTGTTTTGTTATGTTTTGTCTTTGTGGAGGGGAGCGGTCTTTCTTTAGAAATATATCATTTAATAGCATTTCTCAACACCATGATGTGTTTACGCCCAACTCATTTTGCTTTAGAACTGATAATGCTAATCAATACAACATTCATACCGTATTGTGATTGTAATAACTTCGCAGCTGTCATTTCCATGTAATTAATTTTCACTCAACATCACTTTGTATCATTATCAAACCTCGCTACTCACATCGTTGGAAGATTTGTTTCACCTATACTTTCTGTCGCGCGGTATCAAATGGCAAGGTATAATAGCAGCAAAGTGTTCTGCATACACACTCACCTACACACACATACGTGCCATTATAAATTGTACATTTCCACTTTCGTAGAGCAAAATATCATAATGTACGAGCACACCCATGTTATGTATTCATACATATACGTGTATTTGCCTCATTACCAGAAACGTTATGGACCTTGATTAGTGTTCATCTTACGACGAAATGTGCAATATCAAGGGCGAATATCTTTTTCAAACAAGTATTTGGAACGCCTTCACAACACGTAAACTGAACTCCTGTTTCTTGCGTTAGATCTATACGAGGTAACATGTCTCCTCTATTCAAGCAACTTCATATAAAAATGCGTATGTAATCGTAAAATCCGTGCAATGACTACGTTTAGTTTTCTTACAATGAAAGAATAGCAAAATCATATAAATCATACAAAAAACACGTTCCATTCTACAATACTTTGTAATATAAAATACAAGAAATAACACCTATCGTAGAGAACCTAAATCTTTTGCACGCTATACACTGTACAATCCCTGAGAAACTGTGTACTGTATCATCACGTACCCTAACCTGGTATCACATTTTGTAAAGACAATTTCACGCGGTAGAAACACCAACCTATACAGCTGTGAAACAGTTAATACCTAGAGCGAGAAAATGAATATACTCCTTTCCAACCCTAACAAGTAGAATCGTAATTAGAGATTGTGACCAAACCTTTATTATGAATTTAAGCTACGCATTAATGTCATTACAGAGAGTGGAAATACAGCGAATAGCAGAGGCTATTTCTGCACCGCAATGGATCCAGGAATTAATCTTATTTCAATCGCATGTGTAGAATTACAATCCCATCACGCCCATAGACAATTTACAAACTAGCTGTCGGTTTATAGCTTCATTTCGAAAACTACGAGAAAAACCCATGAAAGTAAAAGAGTCACTGCGTATTTGTTCATAAAATTGTGTTCGTCTGGGTGAATTATCACTTGTAAATAATTCGTGAACAAAATTTGTTTTCTTCTTTAGAATTACTATGATAATGTGTCTCTAAGGTTGGGATGTGTAAGCAGTTATGAAGTTTGTTATGATATCCTCTTTCTCTTGAACACAAAGATATTAGTGCAATAAAGACTTGACATCGCTGGGGATACCTTCAAGTTGCCTTATCGATATCATAACTGACGCCTTACAAGTTGCAATCTAATACCACACAAAACATAAGTAAAACCAAAATGAAGAATTATACAGAGATGCATTTGTTGTTACTGACAATAAAAAGTATGACCGCTAATTGAGAACTCGATATTTTTCTGTATATTATGGTGTTTCTATCCTCTACATTGTAGAAGAGATGAATAAACACATTGGAAGGTAAAATGCCGACTTTAAATTTAAAAAAAAGACATAATGTATCGGGAACTCTCGATCAATCAGATTAAAAACACTCATACACAGGATAAGCAACACACACACACACACACCCACACACACACACACACACGCACATATATATATATATATATATATATATACGTACATACATATATACGTACCGTTTCGATACTTTTAGGGGACACGGTCGGACATGTTGCTAGGGAGAAAGTTTAGTGTCATGTTGTTTTTGTTTTTTTCAAGCTATCTTTAACAAGTTAGCATCATCATGTTATTGTCCGTCAATCCTGATCCTGACGCTTTACCCCTCGTCGATACCTGTCTCATCCCAAATTTCAATATCATGGCTCTGAGCAAAGTGGATGGGCATTAACCATTCATAAAATGAGATGTTGTCATACATTTTCCAACTACTGCCTTTTTATCTCCAATTCTTTGTTTCAAATTACATGATATTTTTTTATTCACAAAAACTGTATAGACAGATATTTTAAGATCTGAATAGATTTTCGGTTTGCAATATCCATTTGACAAGATCCTTTCATGATTAACTGTTGAACGGAGTAAAATAGCTTTGACATAACAATAAACGAAATTAATCACACACACACACACGCACACGCACACAAAATGACCCTGGTCAATGTTATTTGAGTTCACATCTATAATTACAGTGTATATACCTATAGAAGGAGAAAGGGAGGGGATTTAATGTGATACAGTTGCCTTCCATGAATAACATATTGGGAATGGGCATGGAACATCATTGTGACATTCAAGATGTGAACTAACTCGACTCAATTCATAAATAAAAATTTTCCTATACATTGTTTATCATCGATTATAAATTTTACAGTTCTTTGTACATCAATTCTCAACTCACAACGCATACACAAGCAACGCAGACATGGATCTACTTTTTTACATGAGGTTGATTTCTTACATGTCAAGGGGAAGGGGATGGTGCATAATTTGTTTATCATGTTTATCAAGTCTTCAAAAGTCTCGGGCTTCTTCAACCTGAATGTGATAAGTTTCATTATCAGGGTTTTCCATGCAATGACGGCCATTGTTAGGTGGTCTAACAAGATTGTATTTCGTCCAATCACCTTTGCATATGATCCATGGCAGAACGTCAATTTTATAGTTCAATTCTCGAGAAATCTTGGCACTTATGAGCTGTGGGGTACCTGCCCCTTGCCCGCGGGTTATAAGTCGTTGGTTTCTGTCATAGCAACACTGCTGCGATGCCAACAAAGAACTGTGTTCTGACTGGATACAGACCACTGCCGTCGGCTTGAAAGTGCTAAGTCTCAGCCAAGAAGTCTCCAGGTCAACGACCACCCAGCGGAAGTAGCTCCGAAAATGCCTATCGATGATCGGGCTATTGACAGTGAGTGCAGCCGGGTAAAGACAGGGACAACTTGGGAGGTTTTCCAGGCGTTTGAGGTAGGAGACTAGCTTCTCGCTGCGGCACTCCATCCATTCCTTACAGCGATCTATGGCATTAGACATGGGAATGATATACCTCGTAAATACCCCTTAAATAAAACTTAACAGCATGAACCACTCCGTTATGACCAGCTGAGTATGCTACCTATGAAAACTGAACTCCCAGCAGACAAAGATTGTAACACATGTACTTCTACTGCATGTAATGATGAATGGTAAAACCTTTTTCTTTTCTTTTTTTAACCCTGAAACCATGGTCTATAAAAATGATGAAAGTTGTAATCATTGATTTAGATTTTATTTTTTTTTTTGTTTCAAACGCTTGGCGAACATCTACAAAGTATGAAGAAAATTTTTGAATCTTTGAATCATTTACTAACAATTTCTTGATATTGGGCAAAGGACTGGTAAATATGAGTTTATTGATGACACTGTTAATTATGTGTTACTGTTTGTTTCTGGATCGCACTCTACAAACCACTTTCACCTAATGTGGTAAAGTTAACCTCAACACAAAATAGGTGCTAATAAAAAATTCTCTCTGCCAACTGCCGAATTGCAATAAAAAAATCAAAATCATATCATACTATCCCCCTCCCAATAACACAACATTTTATACTGATAAACAATGAAACAAATCTATTTCTAATGCTTTCTGAAACTTTGTGTGTAAGTTACTGGTTAGACATGATATATACAAAAACCATCTGAACCTTGTTTTCCAATTTCAGCTCATTTCTAACAAACTGCTTTGTTAGCACGGTTAAGTCATAAATAACAACATATATGTTAGAAACTTCTGAATCCCTTGATGACAAGATAAATCGATTTCTTTTGAGAGGGTAAAACGAGGGGAACATCTTTGAGACTGAATAAAAATACCACCAATGTGATGTAAACCAGAAAGCAGCAAAAATAATTAATCCAAAACGGCTACATAGAGGTGTCAAACAACATAATCAAATTGAAGGAAAACAAATATCGCCTATTAAATAGGTTCAATAAAGTACCGATGTCAGTGTTGTCGATTACGCCGCTCATATCGTCCACGACATCAATTGTGAAACCATGGTCGATGTCAAAGATTATGTCGGATGGCGCGGTTGTCACAGACATACTGAAATCGACATTGCTGTTCACGAATATGGACGAGTCTGCAGTTGGAAACAATAATTGTTTTAAGAACAAATCTTTGTAAAATATATCAGTCTTCTCATTATCATTTTACTCCTCCTTGGCGTTGAGACTTGTCATTTACAGACATTCCTTTCTTAGAATAAAACACTCTTAGTCTTTATCGCCTTGAATACATTCTGAGCACTGAATTCACTTTAGATGGAAAAACATTTGGATGCTGTACGTGATTCGATAACATTCTCTTTGTTAAAGGGACTGTACAGTACTGGTTGAGGTGGAGATTCATGTTTTTAACATTCCTAAGTGAGATAATGAGAAACCTCTTATGAAATATGAAAGAGCATGTAATTTCAAGAAGGATTCAACGTTTATTTGATGAAAATTGGTTTTCAAATGGCTGAGATATCTAAAAAAGTGATAATAATAAAAGGCGACAGGCCACGCCTTTTATTAGGATCTCTTTGTTTCACCTTGTTTTTGGATATCTCAGCCATTTCAAAACCGATTTTCATCGAATAAACTTTTGATACCCCTTAGAATTGCATGCTTTGTGACATCTCATAGAGTGGTTTCTGAATATCTCGCAAAACGTTAAAAGCTAAATCCTCACCTCAACCAGAACTGTACACTTAAACTTACTCGGTGAAAACACTTGAATATATAGAACCATTGAACAACCTGCTCACCTTGGTTCTATGGTTAATATGGCCTTTAGAGATTCATAATTATGTTTCTATTGACGAGCAACATTGGTCGCAACTCCAAATGTGAATTAGCTGAGGTAATTATGTCATTGACTCACACATACCCTTTCTGTGCGGGCACACACACACACACACACACACACACACACATTATATATATATATATATATATATATATATATATATATATATGTGTGTGTGTGTGTGTGTGTGTGTGTGTGTGTGTCCAATGATTGGTCAATGATATCGTAACTACAACTGATATAAGCTCATACCTGAACACGGAAGATCATTACATTGCCGAATTTCGGTGTCAACACAGTGCGTCCCGCATGTCCTATGTCGCTCCTTTTTTCCTTGCCCACACGATGCCGAACATGAAGACCAATCGCTCCACTCGTCAATTTTCCTACCTGTCAAGTCCCCATCTATCGACAAAGGAAAAAAAATGTTTATTGATGGGAAATTCCTGAGGTACTAAAAAAAAAAGAAAAGAAAATTACCTCATCCTCTTCAATATCTTCTGGAATCATATTTCGAAACCTTTCCCTGGATGACATTTTCCCCCTTTTACTTTTTTAATCACTCTGACATACTACAGAAAATGAAACATCAGGTCTTAAAAGGAAACAGTAGTTCTCTTTAGTCATTCAGATGTCTGTCGTCCATCGATAACTTATCCATATGTATTTCGCTTTGAAATATATAAAACAAAAATGAAGGGATTCTTTGTCGGAGATGTTAACATGTTCATTACAGCGCAGCTAACACTTAATTGTCTTTGACTGAGTTTTTTTTTTTTTTTTGACAAAAAAAAAAAACATATTTCCGACTGATGACCCAGGCGTGTTTCCGTTCTCTATAACCATATGAGATCAGAACTGCCTGTTTCCATCGGGAAACTATGTAGTGAAACCTATGAAACATTTATTATCGTAATTTCTTCACATATTGCTGCCTATGAGTACGAGAGCGATGACCCCGTCAAAAGTAAATGCTGGCATTACCAAATGCCAGTTATATGTGATGTGATTCTACCCTTTAATGCTGCAGCCCATGAAGCAACATGCAAAGTAACCGACAACTAAGATAGAACTCAAAGCATGGCCGGCGGAACCGGGGGGGTGGCAAGGGGGGGGGGGGGGCGCCCGCCCCACCCCCCCCCCCTCCACTTTTTGTGCACCATACAAGGGAATATTTGTATTTATTATTATTTTTTTATTTTTTTTTTTTGCTTGTCGCCTGAAGAAACCCGGAAGTGGAAGGGGAGAGATGAGCTGAGGACGAGGACTTTTTTTTTTGCTCGTTAGTTCATGAAACCCGGAAGTGCCCCCCCCCCCCTTTTGAAAACGCTCCGCCGGCCCTGTAAAGCTATTCAAAACTATTTAATATATTGTATGATTTCTTGTTTTCATTTTTTTTTCTATTTCCAGGCTTTTTATTTTCCCCTTTTCTTACCATAACCATTCGCTGGACGAGTTGATGGTTGAGACGGTGTAGATGGTTTACTTTCATACAGGTGCTGGTTATCTTCTTCCTCGTTCCCTTCCCCATTCACAACCACTTCTATTGTGATGTCCAAGTTTGGATTGGGAGTGATTAGGTTAACAAATCCCAGACTCGGGTTCGAATTCGTGGCTATCTCAGCAAGTTGCTCCATTGATCGCCACTCGCCAGTTCGTATACTAGCAGCATCCTTTCTACTCCTTGGCTCTTTTACCTTGTCAGGAAACTTCTCATATTCGTCATTTTCTAGGTAATCATCATAATCATAAGTGTAATAATCCTCTAAATCGATTGACATGTCTCCATTCTCTGAGTGTGAAGTGGCGTCCACTGAACCGTCAATTTCTTCCCGGAAGACAGTGCTGATTGTCACAGCCACTTTTCCCTCCGTTGACGCAGCGGAACCAGTTTTGGGCATGGTAGTAGGCACGTCTCTGACATTACTCTGAAGATTTCTTGGTGTGCTTATTACCTTATTCAAGATTAAGGAAGAAGATTTTGTTTTCTCCTTGGGTAATAGTCTGATCCGTGACTTCTGTCCGATGTAAGTTCTGACCTTGCTATTGACATTTTCCTGAGTTTGGACGTTGCTGCTTACAAATTGTTGGCTTGGCACTGTGACTTCATCCAATCCTTGTGAGTCAATCACAAGATCCCTCCGCCCTTGGTGTATCTAATAGAAAGTACGTAAAATGTGTTCAGTCATCATATTTTCTTTGCAAAGGTATACTGCGGTTGCTTTAATTCACAATTCACTAGGTTTGAATAAATAGTAATAAGTAGGAAATTACTTTGCAGTCGTGACTTCGTAGATAAAGCCACGGTTCGACAAGACTCTGAAATACATCGTATCCATAGATATCAGTTTTTCTGCACACAGTGTGACAGCCACGCTAATTGAGCATTTTTATAAGCAATACCATCTTGACCAAACCCTCAATTGATAGTCTAAACTGTCAGAACCGTTTTGATTGATTTGATTTGATTTGATTTGATTTATTCTCCGCATGGCATCATTTACAATTCTTTTTATCAATAATAATCACACATAATAATATACAAATTTCATGAAATTTTCTATGCAGACATCGAGATGCAGATGTTTTGACATTATTCGTTCGGAAAAGGAACACAAAACACTCAATTTCATTGATGTTTAACAGAAGTCACCTGTATCGTGGCGAGGAGTCCCGGCGTGATCAGCCAGAAGCTCAGGGTGAAGACAGCCAGGAAGAGCAGGTAGTGCCAGGCTGACGAGGGAAAAGTTATGGCCATTATCACCAAGCACACATCTCTCGACTGGTCGTGGAGGAACAGATTTCCCGTGGTTTTCGATAAAGATCAAGGGAAAATGTATTCCCTTGATACGTTGCAGAGGCAGAATAAGGCTTACAGTTGCTTCGATGCCAGCAGAGGGGCGCAATTATCTAGTAACTGACGGAGGCAGAGTGTACTCATTTTCTTTCGGGAAAGAAGAATGACCCTTGTTTCGACTGCTGATGGAAGCAGAGTGTGATGGTGTCTTCGATAGCTGATGGGAGGAGAAAAATGTTGCTCTCTCACTGGTCTGGCAACGGTAAAATTAAAGCTCCTTGAGATCCAAGTGCGGGAAAGAAGGCTGAATTCAATACAGTTGATAAACGAGGACAAGATTTAGTTTGCAAAGCCTGCCCTTCACATGCCTCTTACGTCTTGACGCGGGGTTTCGCTGAGCTAGGAAGTCTGTAACATTACACCTCCTGACCTAACATAGAAACAGCTTCAATCAACGGAGTATCGACAAATAGACTTGTAACAGCTGATTTCATCCTGAAAATGAATCAAAGGAAAAAATAATAAGGTCAGATGTTTGCACTAGTAGTACCAAAATTATGATCATAAAACTGAATGTCATTAACCATATTATTTCGATCCACTATTTTTCTGTCAAAGTCAATCCGAAAAGTTGGGGATCTGACTTGGTAGGGCAGTTTGATTTAATGAAAGCTAGAATTCTCTTTAAAAATCGACTTGACATACAGGAATTCGTTCGACACCGCTACCATTTTTCGTTGGCTGAGCATCGCGCATTTTCTCGTGGGTCTATATTATCAATGTCCTCGATATTCCTTGGGGAGAATCAATATAGTAAGAAATGTTGTGACTTAACTCCTAGTACAAAGGGGTGGCCATATCCTGCTCCACCTCCACCCTACTCCACCACGCCTCGGGCAAACGAGAAAATAAACAGTAAAACAGACAACCGAGATATCTTTATGCTAGACCTCTTTTGTTGGGAAGGGGTGTGTCGCTGCCCGGAAAGCAGTAGATGACAGGTTCGAGTCCTGTGGCTCCATTATTTCGACATGTTTATCAAAATTATAGATCAGCAGTTGCGATCTAACAAACTTCATTTGAAGAGGGAGACAAAATGAAAATATTCCTTACACACACACACACACACACACACACACACACATATTATCCTCTGCTCGAGTGCTCTGCTCTCACAAGAAGAAGCACAGATATAGCTAACTTTCATATACAACTTTGTAATCCTTTCCATCTAGTCTCTGTGATCAATGTTGTGCTGACAGAAGTTGTAGCAAGAAATAAAAGACACAAGATTATCAAGAGAACATAACTATTCGCATACCAAAGAAGTACACATTCATGTTGAAAATACCATTAGCGATATGTCAACATAAAACTTACATCTACTTCAAGTTTCATACAAATTCACTCTTGTACGCCATAGTTTCGAACCACTACACATCGCAACAAATATTTAACGTCACCTAAAATCGATATCAAGAAATGATATACAACATAATAAATACAGCCATACAGACACAATTTATGATATACATAATACATACATCTATCATACAAACATATATATATATATATATATATATATATATATATATATATAAACCGTCTTGTTGGAACTATTGTAATGGTGTACTCGATACTCCTTCTTCTTATCATATATATATATATATATATATATATATATATATATATATTATATCCTACGCCTTCTTCAGGAGTCTTGGCAAGACTCCTGGATAAGGCATAGGATGCCGGAAATTTGAGTCATATGAACTCATGCTTTATTGGCCAAAAATGCATCACCAGTTTGTTTTTTCACTTATTCATACGTATATATATATATATATGTATATATATATATATATATATGTATATATATATATATATATATATATATATATATACACATATATATATATATATATATATATATATATATATATACACATATAAAAGAAGGAGTATCGAGTACGCCATTTGTAGTTCAACAAGGTTTTTATTCACAAAATTTTCGACCCGCCTCGGGCCTTCGTCAGTGTATATAACTACAAATGGCGTACTCAAGACTCCTTCTTCTTCTTATAATAAAATTCGAAGTCAAACACGTGGAAAATTCCAAGATGTCTATATATATATATATATATATGTATATATATAAACGCTACTCTTTATCACGTGCAGATGCGTTGATTGTGCAACTGATATTCGAGTCACAAAGACGGCTATACTTCGAGATTGCACAAGGATTTAAGTATTATCCATTAACATTTAAGTATCTCATTCTTTCTCGGGCTTTATTAATCCGTTAAAACTGTATCATATTTTTAACAATAAACAATTTCTGTAAATTCGCTCGCTTGAACACAGAGAATTAAGCGCAGGTATTAATGGATGATGGGCGGCGTGTTGGTATGATATTCCTACACATGTGCCAACTCTTTGGGTTCTGCCATTTGGTCATAAATTCGAACAAACATAAGACACACTGACGCTAGTAATACACGAAGGTATCAGAGCTCATACGTTAAAGTCTCCAACATGCATTTACGTTTTTAAAATACAAGCAACAACTCGACTTCAGATGCCAGTTTTTAAAGGCCCAATATAATCTCGGTAATCGTATAATAAACGGGATCATGTAATGGTGTTTTTGAAGAATAAAACGGGCTAATGTGTAAATTGGTCAAAGTCTCGGAAATTAGACTTCCAGTAATACTAGAGAACTAAAACAATTTAGCTCGATGAGTTATGAGGTTTTTATTAAAACATAATTTATGTCATTAACACCTAAAGAGAAAATTACATTCAACAACCTTAGATTACTCATGGCCTAGCTCATGCAGTGTTTAATCATCCGTTATCTTTTTTTTAATTAAGACATCTCTACAATAGAATAAAAAGCAGTTCCGAGACTATTGACAGATATAAAAATATAGAAAGAAACTACCCGAACTAATTAGAATTTTTCGTAAATGTTATCTTTCCAACAAATTGCAGTCATAACGTCATTGAAGCACTCGCCAACAAAGAATACATAATTGAAGTCTTTATGGATCTTAATAAATTTCGTTTTTAACACGATTCATCATGAAATTCTACAAAAATGGTTGCATAATTGCGGTGTATTACCTATAACTTCTATTAAGCTGTCACAAGTATGTAATCAAGTCTACTAATTCATTGGGATCCTTACTCGGACCACTGCTTTACCTTTTTTTTCCCCATATAGTACGTTTATCATTAAAACACGACATTGACAAGTAATTCGTTATGTTAAATTCAACTTCTACTCGCTGATGTTACTAATGTTTTGACTCCCACAGGAGGAACGATTCATTAATTGGCATCTTTAATATTCAATAGAGCATCTTAATATTTTGAATGTAATGAATTATGATTAAATATTGAAAATTCATATCATATTATTTTTTGCATCCTTTAATCTTATTCTGTAACCATACGACAAGGTGTATTTATTCATGCTGTAGCATTACCGGAAAAACAATCGACTAAGTTTTTTAGGTGTACTGGTCGACTCTCATTTGACATGAAATGACCATACTAAAAACATAATAACCTGACCTCTAGACCAACCGTTGCTCTTCGGAGATTGAAGGACTTGACAAACAGTTGATGAAGAATCTTTAAGAATGTAATATAGTGGTTTGTTACTGTTGTATGTATATATGATATATGTGTATATATATATATATATATATATATATATATATATATACATACATATCAAATTTTAACATTATTTGAGGGAAACTGCACTAAAAAGAAAAATAATTCTTAATTTCTTCAGTAACAAGAAAGCATGTCAAATTTGCACTCAATCCTCTTTTTCGCTCACACTTATCCTTTGCGTTGTCAATTCAAAACTCGCAAGGCTCATAACATTCGCTACCAAACAGCTACAATCGTGTAAATACGTTCATAATTAAATTTTACTCTTTGTTTGACTTTGTTAAATAGGCCCGAGGCATCCTGACTAGCACATGCAGGCACTAGCACCACATTCCCTTTACGGTTATAACCTCATGCAGCATATCAATTTTAATTTCAATTTCAATTTCAATCTATTTGTATATTTCTCAGGAAAATAGCACCCAAAAAAAACATAATTATGCAATACCAAAATCATACAAAGCATAATTCGGCTGCAACTTCATCGGAATGTACAGCAGGCTGTCTCAGTACAAACACAAAGGTCTGTTTGAAGTTGGGCTATGGTTACAGTACGAGAAATATGATGGGACCTACGGAAAAGCAAGATTGTTTAGCCGCAGATCCCGGGATAAATCAGGCAGGGGGAATTATGAAGTACACATCACAGCAACAATAAAAAAAAAATAATAATAATAAAAAAAAGTGGCAAAATTATTACCTACAAAAAAAAAAATTCAAATCACTTAGGATTAAAAGCAATTTATATTTACGTTTAAAAAATGACAGTGTTGGACTCTCTTTAATAAAAGTTGTTAACTCATTCCAGCATTTTTCTCCAGTGTATCTAATATTATTGTAGTCTTTGAGAACTTTATTCTGTAAAGAAGTAAACATATCTTATAGGCACATCTAGTGTTGTAGACGTGGCATGCACCATTTGGGGTAAATGAATTACGGAAGGTGACAGGTAAGACACCTTTGAAGTATGAGAACATTAATGTAGCCACTTGTAATTGCACAATTTAATCAAGCTTTAAAATATTCAATTTCTTAAATACTACGGTATGCGCAAAAGGATTTACATTACAGAGTATTCTTATTCCACGCTTTTGTAACATCAAAACACGATTCAATAAATATAACGAACTATGACCCCATATTATTGCACAATACGTTAAATGTGGGGGAATAATTGTGTGGCACATAGCCAAAATAATCGTTGAGGGGGAATTTATGCTTCAGATAAATCATAATACCAACAATTCTACTTATTTTGATACAAATATCATCAATTTATTATGAGCTTTTCAATTGTCACACCAAGAAATGCTGTTCTATTCATCTGCTTGATTGTGACATTACCTATATATATTCGTAAAACATATTCATCTATTACCTTATTCTTTGTCTTGAGTACCATGATGTTTTGTCAATATCTAATACCAAATGATCTGCAGCAAACCAAGAACACACTTTCTTCATTTCTCAATTAATCATATGATTAATTTCATGCAAATATCATCCCGGCATGAGAAAAATATGTTAATATCATTTGCGAATAAGATACAAATTGCAAATCATTAATGGATATCAAAAAGAAAAAAAGGACCAAGTACAGTATTTAATACCATATTATTTGTTTGGTATTTCTGTACTTCATTACATTATAATGTCTCTTCCTGTTGTTAATGAACTTTATGTGGGGGCGCTGTGGCATAGTGGATAAGACTCCAGTCTCCCGATCAGGACCCGAGTTCGAATCCCGCCTAGTGTTTACTTCCTTGGGCAAGATGTTATACCAACCACGTTCATCTCTACCCAGGCGTATAAATGGGTAGGCCCTACCTGGCAACGCTACGGTAATTATAATGACATGGCCCTCCCGTAGAGCAGTAGCAACACTGACTGAGGCTAACCTGGGTAAATAAGGCCTTATTATTATCATCATCATCATCACCATCATCATTATTATCATCATCATCATCATGTTAATATTTTGTTGTGAAATATCAACTATTATTTACAGAAAGTGCAGAAATAAAGCCCTTCCTGACAGATGGGAGCAAAAGAATAAAATAACAGACACGTGCATGTATTTCTATTTTCGGGGCTGGCAGATACCTCTGTGTAATAGACAACATTTACAAATGACTTTAATCTTTAATACAATGTAATTCCAAAAATAAAACCCGCATTCTCGCTCAGAAGCCCTCTTGATAAGTTTTCCCTTGCATTGAATACTGAAGCCAGTATGTTTCAGTCCTCGGGTCAACAGCCGCCTAATTGTGACTGTGGCCCCTGCATTCTACTTATACTTCAAACAACATCTGGTGTCCACATTTCGTGCAATGATACAGTTACTTCTATATGCCAGGTCAATTACATGCGATGATTGAATTTTGATGAAATCCATGTTACTTAACAGTTGGAATGAAACTATTGTTGTCAGCGAAATTTGCCGAAGGACGTCATACGACCAAAGGTGGATTACAAAGCGACAAGATTAAGGCTGTCAGGTAAATGCAGGGGGGGGGGAATAGCTTGCTATACAGTGTATGTTTCCAGCTAACTCTCAATCAAAAATTATAATAAACGGATTTTTTTTTTCTTTCAATGTAGCTAAGCATTATAACCTTTTCGTCATGCATCAATAAACACCAATACTTGATTGCATTGAAAAGCTATTGCAATGGTGTCTCAACATTAATCCTAGCTTACCTAAACGATACGCAGTAGCCATGGTAACGTTTTATACTGAAGGATTACGGCTTTCAGTTTGAATCCACGTGTACTTCGGTTAGACAGGTAGTCTGCACGATAAAAGACATAATTGAAGCCTTTACAGATACGTATCTCAAGTTGTTGTTGTTGGGTTTTTTTTTTTTCGAGCCAGCTGGATAAGGCAGGGTTTGTTGTACCTCCAGTCAACCAACATTCCATCTAGAGCCATTTGTCCACAGTTGCTTCTTTCCAAAGAAAAGTAGCGGGAAGAGCTTTATCTTTTGGTCCTTCAAAGTTCTGTTGTGAAAGGACTTTCGCCACTGTAGACTAAAACATAATACTTGTGCTCTGCTTAGAAACCAACAAAAATGATATCAGTTAGGCACACTTCTGTTTTTATTTCCAGCTGTATTTCCTTACCTGTAAATTGATCATCTTCCATGGTGGGATGAAAGACAACATCAAAAAGTGAGCATGATTTTAAATGGATTCCTCATATGGCAGTAGATTTGATTGTGCTACTTTAGATCCCGTTAGGGGTTTTTTCCACAATGAAATAGAACACTCTTCAAGAAGACTAAAAAAGATTAAAAGACCAAAAAAAAAAAAAAAAGACCAACACCTAAACTTCACTAACAGTTTACAACTTTAAAGGCAGTTGTTCATAAAGACCTACAACTGCTGTCAACAAAATTTACGTCGAAAATTCCACACATATTTAGACCGTGGACTCACAGAAATACATCATTTGATGTGGCACATGATTGCCAGCAGTGAACAAAATTAACGAAATTTCTCATCATTACCAAGGAGCTTCAAACTCCTTGTCATTACAGACAATGTCATTCTCAATAGTATGAGTAAATCCTAGGCATACTTGTGATGGATTGAAAACTACGTTTTTGGTCATCTGTGATTAACATATTCAAAGTTAAATTCTCTTACTCCTGAAGCGCATTGTCTGCCTATTCTCAATGTAAAAAAAAAAGAACAACAAACAAACAAACAGAGAAACAAACAAGAAATCACGAGTCACACAAACTCTACGAATTTTGTTTATTTATTTTTTTTTTTGCAAGAATTAGTATATGTTTCCCTACTGCCCTTCAGGCATTTACGTTTAGGTAATAAAATATTTGATCTGACCAATATACCTCCTGGTTTATGGGGTATAAGTTAAAAGTGTGAAGCACGGTTATGGTGATCTTTGCCATCATCGTTTTTATCAGAATTATCAAATCGTATTGTCTTCATTTAACGGATTAAGATATTGTGCAAATCATTGAAAGAGGCCTTTTTGTAGGTAGTTTAACTCTAATGACAGCCCCGGTTTCTGGTTGGGTACGGCATTATAATGGACTCCAGAAAAAAAAAAAATCAAACGCAGGTAAAGATTAAAAAATGATGTCCTAAAGAACTTCCGAACCAAGCAACGTTGTTACTTCTACTTCTTCTTCTTCTTCTTCTTCTTCTCCTTTATTTCTCCTCCTCCTTCCTGTAAGGTACAATCCACCTTATACTCCGTAGACACAAGGACTGGCAATTTCGCACAAAATATGATATCTATCCTAAAACTATACAGAACATATTAATTCCAAGAAAAAGAGCTCAAGCACATTGGACTTTTGGCAAACTCACAGAAATTCGTACATGAGTCACTGTTTAGTTTGATCTCTACAATCCGGCTGTTTCCTTGGCAATTATAAGAAAAATTACAAATAAGCTAGCAATAAGCAAATTATTGAGTGTCGTACTTCAGCAGTTGTTCTTTTTTTTTTGGGGGGGGGGAGGGTTCTGCTAGGAATTGTAAACCGTCTGGACATGTAACATCAAAGACTTGGGCATAAGATAATTTCCAGAGAGACCAGATACTTGTAAACACAATGGGCATAGTCTACAATCTATAGCGAATGCCGCGGAAAAAAAAAAGCTATATATACGATTAATATCAGCTTCACGCTTTGCTTTAACCTCATAGTGGCAGTGCGACAACGTCTCTCAAGCAGCCCGAGGTGTCACTGGCTTTTCAGAATAAATGTCACATGTTTTGACAGCTTAGTAATCCCTGCGCTTGAAAAGCAGAAATTAGTCCTGCCTGGTGGGGTTTTGACAAGGAAATTTTTTAAGAAAGGGGAACAACTTCGACGCTGACAAACAAGAGATCTTAGCAAGGGACGGAGAGCCTACAGTACTCTCTCTCTCTCTCTCTCTCCCTTGCTGTGTCGCTCTATTCCGTCTTTTTTCATGGAATAAGGGAATCAATGGGGAAAGCTGTGGATTGTACAACTATTATGTCGGTTCATCGGACCGATGTAATTGCTGGCAACTTTACCTGACGGGCTTCGTACTTCTCCCTTTGTCACCGGTTCTTTACTCTACAATCGGAAACATGCTCGAACTGAAGTTCGCGAAAATCTTTGCAGCGCTGAAAAATAACACTATGCTAAAATACCTGACTGTACATAAGTGACAATTATGTCATGGACCTAACACACCCTGCATTACTCTAGCCTTTTGTCAAGGCCCTCTCGCTGTATGGTAAAGAGAGCCCAGCTGAGTGGGGTTGCGCTCGGCTGGGCTCGCTTCGCTCGCCCATTACAGCGAGAGGGCCTTGACAAAAGGCTAGCATTACTCCTGAGACTGTAACTTGGCTAGAACAATTGAGGGACGTTATTTAGCTGCCGCTACCTCATACGCAAGAAGAAGACAATCATGTCTGCTGCTCGTCGTTACCAATGCGGGATTGGGATGAATGTATCACAGGCCTTCTTAGAATACACTTCTTTAAACTACAAAACTGTTAGAATCAACGGTCAACGAATATCAACTAAATTATTGTCACGTTATTTTTTTCCTGCGAAGAGCTATTGTCGCTATATATATATATATATATATATATATATATATATGAGAAGAAAATGTTTAATGAGATATATTGTGAAAAAAAAAAAAAGATATATGATTTTTCTCACCTGTAATAGGTACTTATTCTGGTGGGATGGTCGCGCATCAGTTTTTTAAAGTCAAACATAGTTGCTTGAACTCTGCTGCGAACAAGTCAAAACTTTTCGTATCAGTGCCCCTTGAAATAACACTTATCCATCAAAATGATAACTGCCAGTTCTTTTGATGAAGAAGCTCTCATGAAAACAAAATTACACCTTCCTAAATCCGTAATTTCCTAATCATGGTGTCAAATCATTATTTTACATTTTTGATGAATCCTTCTTGATTCACATAACCTCGGAGAATAAAGCATTATATATCTGCAATACATGTGCTGATTACGGGCAGATACAGCCATTGGTCCTGAAAACCCGAACAAGGCAAGTGGTGTAAAAAACAAAAAAAAAACAAACAAAAAAAAAAAACACGAGTATGGCAAGAAAATGGTTGGATGGCATGGAACCTGCTTTCTCCACAGCTATGACTGTTTGCTTAAATTCTTTTCAAGCTTAGAATGAAATGAAATATTTAATAATTGCTTTCCAAGAGACTTCGAGAATGAACTTGTTGCATGTACAATCGGCCATGATCACTAAAACCCGACAATTGATAATCTCATGGGGACAGGCCATCAGATCTTTTTCTCTCTCTCTCTCTCCCTGGAACTCAGAATGTATTTTCTCTTCCTTGGCGACAGTTGACCCGAACATGTCCTCATGTTACACTTGCACAAATATCAAATAATCATTCTTCAATATGAATACATGCAGATTAATAGACGAGACCATTCAGATTAAACAGTGGACATGCTGCATGCCTCGCAGTGTAGATTTCCAATTCCGTTGTGTGGGTTATAGGTTGAAGGTCCGTTTGCAGTATTTTCTTGTTAATTTCCATATCATCCGTGCATTCGTTGGCCAGGTTTACAGCTGAGAAGCTGAGCTTTCAAAAAAAAAAAAAGTTTCCATTTCGCAATCGGACGCTGGTATAATACAAGTTAAAAAAAAAAAAAAAAAAAAAACGTTCTTTTGCTCATGTAGTGCAATCTTACAGTCTGTACTGTTTAGCTGCTGTTTGATGCCGTTGTATCTACCATTAGGATATCTAAGTGCTGTCTCACTCCATTTATTGCAATTACCTTCCGCGAAGTGAGAGACAGATTAACTGCGATCAGACTTTTTAATCTGCATTAATGTAGTTTGGCATGAGCGTCGTATCAGATAACATAACTAATGACGTGCATGCATTTGTCAAAAGTGTCATATCATATGACATACAGATCAAAGAGATCTTTCTTCCAGATTCTCCTGATGCACCTTTATGTATGGGATCCCTGTAATTTGACCCAAATTCCTCTTCCTGTTTTGCCCATAAGCTTTCCTGCTATAATATACTGGCATTGCTTTTCAATTGTCTTTTAACAAATCTTGCCGTCCTTTCTTTTGCTCATTTTATGAACTACCTCAGTCTTGAGTGAACTTATCTTCCATCGTTTGGAGCCATCGCGTGGATCCCTTGTCGCCTATACTCTCTGGGCACTTTATTCATTGCTTTTCTTACAGAGTTCCAATAGCCATCGAGGTACAAAGCTCTCGAATGTTCTAGATCGCATTAGAATCACAGGATTTGGATTGAATGAGAGAGGCATGCCGTCAAATATGAAGTGAATGATAAATAAGGTAATATTAACTACTGTCAACTTGGAAATGGCCAAGAAATGATGAACCACTCACAATCTCTCAACTTGAACATACAAGGCCATGGAATTACTTACCATGGATAGATACAGGTGTACGTATATCAAATTGACCGTATATAGGTAATGGACAATAACGCTTGAGAACAATCAAAGGTATGAAATACATGTATATGGCCTATATTTTGTCGTTTTGAACGAGGCACAGAAAATACAGATAGGGAATGAATGAAGGTATACGTAGTTATGAAATTCATTTAATCAGCCAAAAGATTATTATTCCTGCGTGGAAACATCACGATGACGACAGGTAATGTAGGGGAACACTTGTCTGATGATCACGTCGTTGATGCTCGTTGAGTTAACGCTTTAACTCAAGAGTCTCTTTGAGAACACATCACGCCACCCTGATAATTGTATATTCACAAATGACACGGCACAAGCATAACAATGGTGACGTTACATTGAATGAGAACATCTAGCAGCACAGAGGTGTTTTTTAATTGAGACCAGAATTTCTTATTGTTTTCCGACAACGTGGTTCTCTCACTATTTATGCATCAGAGACTTAACTTAGACAAAAGAGGCCCAAGCACAAAAGCAGAAATGTTTGAAAGAGATAAAGGTGTCAAAGCCTGCTTTGATTACCATGTGACCATTTTACATGTCAAGAAGGCCTGTTCAAATTACTTCGTATAGTGCTCCGAATGTCGACATCTTGCCTGCATTATTCCAGTCTCTTTACTTTTGCACCTTTCTTGTTTTCCTTGTCATTGACTTTTCTGTCCATGAGGGGACGCTCTCGATTTTCCATGGAACACTTCAATCAGTGCGACTAATTCCTCCGGGTTTGGTAAAAAGAGAGAGCAGCTCAGTCTCGAAAGTTGTGCGCTTTGGTGCCCGTCAGTCAGAGCTCGGTCAACTTTACCTTGTAGATTAAAGCAATACGTCAACAGTATCTATCCCTTTCTCTCTCCCTCTCTCTTCTCTGTCATTCTCACTAGTTCTGCCCCTTCTTATTCTCACTTACACTTTTTCACTTTCTTTGTATCTCTTCCTTGCGTATTTTTATTCTTTTGCTTTCAGAGGGGTCAAATCTAGCCTTTAAAAGGTTTTTGTTCTCAATTCGCTATCTGGATCGCATTTTAACATCATTTCAGATAGAGAGTTATAGCCATTACATGTTTCTCTTCCCCTTTATATACATATAAAATAACAGCATATAAACATAACACATACATATGATTTCCACGACCCCTCCTCTGAACATGCATAATAATGTTGGTCCAATGATATATCCATCTCTTACAGCTATGATACCCTTCAGAGAAACTTAGCACGACAACCAAAGGTACGCACAACGTAAGTCCTGAACTCATTTCAGTCAAAACCCTCCCAAATTATATGGAACACACTTCCAGAGAACATAAAACATGGTTCGACTTTATCACGATTAAAGAATTGACCTTAAATATGATAATTCTGCTCCTCCCAAGGGAAAGTCGATAGATGTATTTTCTCTGTTATATTGTACTGACATGGAACACTTCAATCAGTGCGACTAATTCCTCCGGGTTTGGTAAAAAGAGAGAGCAGCTCAGTCTCGAAAGTTGTGCGCTTTGGTGCCCGTCAGTCAGAGCTCGGTCAACTTTACCTTGTAGATTAAAGCAATACGTCAACAGTATCTATCCCTTTCTCTCTCCCTCTCTCTTCTCTTGTTATAATTTATATAACCTTGTAGATGTAGATGCCGTAGCTCTCCTTCCTTAAATTATAAAGTTTCTTGTTATAATTGCTTCAAGTCTAACTCTTCAGAATCTTGACCAGTTATACTTCCAATATTGTTCTCACTCAACCTGTTTCCTACTCACCTCTCTACATGCCTATTTTTTTTTTGTATAAATGTATATATTGTATATATATATACACATATATATTGGGGGATTTTCACGTGATCTCTCGCTTGAATCTTTGGTTTCAACATGGACCTAGAAGGTCCATGGTTTCAAGCACGATCACATGAAACGACTGTTACGGGCCCTAGGGTATAGATAGATAGGGAGCACCAGCGAAATTTTACGTATTTTTGAAATATTAATATTTTAGTTAAGTGCAGATTCGTATCTGTCCAATAAGCACATTTCTCGGGTTACATGCATGACGTACAATAAGAGTGAGTAGGCGCACTGCGGAAACTATAGTATATTAGGCTTCGATTTATAAAACAGCAAAGCAAGGGCAGATGGAATTATGTAGGCTTATCCTGAATAGTTTGACGACTAGACAGAATTATTGATAACATTATACCGTTTCAAACCATATCTACGAGATCACAATGTAATCAAATAATAATGAGCGATGTAACTTGTTTTCTTTTGTGCTCCCTAATTCAACTTGGAAGCTCTGGCAGTTAGGAAACATTGTTTTGTAATGACAGACTTTGATGCAAAATAAGTACAGCAGTTTCAATAAACATTGCTCACTTGAGAGATTTGGTTTCTCTCAGTCACTATTAAACACAACGATTTTCTGTCAACCAATTACACCTACCTAGGAGTCATGCATCCACGCTGTTGACTGCGGCTGGAGCCCCCCGACCCTGCCTAGTCAGAAATCTCTTAAGAACATCCCTTTCTTTTCGTCGTTTTAACGAGAATTGCGATGATATTTGACACCTTATAGTGTCTAGCGTAGCTCAGTTTCATCTCTCTTCCAACCAAATCCTTTTCTTTGTCCTCTTATTCTCTTTTCCTTCAACGAACAAAAGCCATTCACAGTCTGGAGGGATATAGCTCGTTAAACTCTTTCCAAGAGTCCTTAAGTGGTGTCGGCTTCTTTATATGTGATAACGTGTACACAGGTGTGTCGAAGACAAACGACTCCCCGAACGCGTTTTCCATCTAACCGCCATTAATGGATATGATACAACAAAACTTCCAAGAAAACCTCCGCTAAACGAACAGTGATGCTATTAAACTGCTGTTTTAAAGTTAATGTATCACATCGTGTTTGAAGAGTCTGGTCTGAGGGAAGTTTTACTTGGTTCATATATCGTGGGAACTGTAGTATTGCAAATTATGCTCAAGATAACATAAAACAATTAATGCTTGCTGTACTTCCCCCTTCTTCATACTTGCTTCTTAAACCATCATCAGCATAACACTTAAATCAGTAATCTGCATTTTTGAAATGTTGCTCATGAATAGTTCTCTTTCTGCTTGTTATGCTGAGTCGAGAATTTACCTGGCAGTTTCTGCAGACATCCATCTAGCTACGGGCAATCGCTCCATCTCACAAAGATCTACATATTGGTGGCAACAATTCAATAAGCAGGCATCTCTACAGCTCTGGTATCTCCATCCATTCGACGAGGTCCGACTAAGTCCAGAATCTTCATTGAAATCGAGCCTGTAACTGATACGGAGTAAGCAAATAAGGCTTTAATGGTAGTCAGTATTTGCTAGCGCGCTAGTCGGTAGCTGCCTCACCCAGGCACAGCTGAACTCTTCTGCCCGGACCACTGGGTTACACGGCATGCAGACCCCTCCAGTGCTATGGGGTCGGACCAACCTGCTCCATACATCAGTCACTTCACCTTCTGTGAGTATACAATCCGACAATACTGTCCATGGGCTTCTGCACGTTGTGCGTTCCGTCCGTTACTCCGAGATTGAAGATGTGGTTTGAAGCCAATATAAAAACTCTGCACGTTATGAAAGAATGCACAAGAACGCACAATCCATTTTGACAGCTATGAAAAGAAAGGACCATGGTTCATACTGTATGTCTCATAACAGACTCTAGCTCACAATAAAATTGTGCCTTCCGTCTTTACCCCCTCGACACGAATTTTAGACTGAAGTGACGAGGGGGGAAAGGCGCGATGAGGTTCGATTAAAGGGTATTCGAACTGGCGCAATGCTACCTGTGCCGTAATACTGACGGTAATGCAATGTATTGTAATTCACTTAATTTCTACAAAGTCATGGAATAGGAAAACTTTGCTATCAAAACCTAATTGTGTCATAGACCGAGACAGGACTATGGTCCCTCCCCCTTAACTCGAGAATGCCTGGACTTCAAGGCTGGATTTTCTCTTTCTCATCTTTCTTCAGAAAGTATCGAGAAATTAGGTGATGGTGATCCGAGTATCCTCTCGGATCACCTTCTGTATCTGTACTGATTCTTTGTTAGGTGATCCGAGTATCCTCTCGGATCACCTTCTGTATCTGTACGGATTCTTTGTTTTTAGGTGATCCGAGTATCCTCTCGGATCACCTTCTGTATCTGTACGGATTCTTTCGGTGTTCTTCTTTTTCTTCTTCTTTATTTCTCCTCAAAAGTTGTGTATCGATTAGCTCAGAAAGTGCTCTTCCTATCAATTTCAAAATTATACCATATATGTATCATGTCCCAAAGACGACAAATTTTATAAAATCATAGTGATCAGTCGACCGTGACGTCACTATGACGTCATTATATGAAAACACATTCTCATTCATATCTCATTAAATGGAATGGAATTTTTCAATGAAATTTACGTCACATATAGTTCAAATAAACCTAATTCTACTCATGTTTTCAAAATTCATTTATACCCGTAAAACGTGCGCGTACGCGCGCGTTGAAATATTTGTATGCTCAAATCGAGCTGAATTTTTTTTTGCACACGTTTCAGACCATTTGGAGCATTTTTTGAAAAATTGAAAAAATTGGACGGACGCGTACGCGCGCGCACATATACGCACGCACAGCTCATATGCAATAGAAATTTCCCGTTCTTTTACCTTTGTCGGATGCCTGAAATGTCAAGGAATATTTGTACCAAGTTTCATGTCAATCCGACTCAATGTGACGTCATACGGGCCCGTCAAAGTTGAAATTCCGCGCGCGCGTCAATGGCGATATACAGTGCAACTATGCCAAAAAAAACGCCAATTTTAAATCCGATTTTACTCGTCAGGATGGACGGTGACCCCCTGTTTTCTTTACATATTCTGAAAGCTGATGAGTTGTACATGTCATTTCATGGGTTGGCAATGCTGGAAAAAGGATTAAAAGATACCAAATTTCTTAATAAAATGAAAAAAGTAATTTTTCAAAATGACGTCATCAAATTTCAAGTTTATTCGAGCATATCTCACTTATCCTTTGTCAATTTTCACTCAGATTTCAGTATGTTGTAGCTTATTTAATGATCTTTCATTAATGTAATAACAACATTTTGATTGGATGACGGCATCACCTCGTAAAAATGGATTGAAAGTAATTTTGTCAAATTTAACCAGTTTACGTGTTATCTCTATGGGAGTGCAGTTTTTCTGGAAATGAAAGTTGACATGACTGTCCTTTTTGAGTACTAGCTCACTTATGCTTCGGTGAATTTCTCCCAGATTTCGATATGTTGTAGCTGAGACTTTGGGCTATCGTAAGTGTTCCTTTATTTTTTCATATGGTGTCGGGATCACGTCCAAAAACTTGGTCGAAATTAAAGCTCATCTTCGATGTATTTTCATATTCGTTTCTTTTTGCAACTTTCTTTGCAATAACTCAAGAAAAACAAACCCTATCAGCCCAATATTTTGCACATATTTAGTTCATGTCACTTACATTATTTCATAAAATAACAACTACTTGATCAGACACCATCTTGGGTATGTAAATTAGGGTCAAAGGTCATAAATGTATCATCCTGTATCTTGGTGAATACGTGTCCTATCTTTCCCTTATTTTGCACACGCAAAGACCATGTTACAAGGATCAGTTCACAAAATAACCAATTTTTGCTCAGATGACATCTTGTCTGTGCAAAGTGGGGTCAAAAGTCATATGTACTTTTTTCTCTATCTTCGTAATGACGTGTTATCTCTATGGGAGGGAATTTTTCTAGATGTGAAAATTTATATGATTGTCTTTATCGAGCACTAGCTCACTTATGCTTCGGTGAATTTCTCCCAGTTTTTAATATGTTGTAGCTGAGACTTTGCGCTATCAATATTGTTCCCTTGTTTTTTTCATACGATGTCTGGATAAACTTGGTTGAAATTAAAGCTTATCTTCGACGAATTGAGATATTTCTTTCTTTCTGCTACTTTCTTTGCAATAACTCAAGAAAAACATTCCCATCTGCCCTATATTTTGCACGTGTTTAGTTCATGTCACGTAAATTATTTCATAAAATAACAACTACTTGATCGGACACAATCTTGGGTATGTAAATTAGGGTTAAAGGTCATAAATGTTTCATCCTATATCTTGGTGATGTATGTCCTATCTTTCCCATATTTTCAACACGAAAAGACCATGTTAGAAGAATCATTTCACAAAATAACCACTTTTTGCTCAGATTCCATCTTGTCTGTGCAAAGTGGGGTCAAACGTCATCTGTACTTCTTTCTGTATGTTCGTTATGACGTGTTGTCTCAACAAAAATGGGAGGAAATTTTTGTGATGTGAAAATTGACATGATTGTCTTTATCGAGCACTAGCTCACTTACCCTTCGGTGAATTTTTCCCAGATTTTAATATGTTGTAGCGGAGACTTTGCGCTATATATCGATGTTGTTCCCCTTGTTTTTTCATACGATGTCTGGATCACGTTAAAAAAACTTAGTTGAAATTAAAGCTTATCTTCGATGTATTGAGATATTTCTTTCTTTCTGGAACTTTATTTGCAATAACTCAAGAAAAACAGCCCCCTATCATCCCCATATCTTGCACATGTTAAGTTCATGTCACGTCCATTATTTCATAAAATAATATTTGATCGGACACCAACTTGGGTATGTAAATTAAATTAGGGTCAAAGGTCATAATTGTTTCATCTTGTATCTTGGTGAATACCTGTCCTATCTTTCCCATATTTTGCACACGTATAGACGATGTCGCAAGAATCATTTAACAAAATAACCACTTCTTCCTCTGATCATCTTGGGAGTGTAAATGTGGGTCAAAGGTCATATGTACTTCTTTCTGTATCTTCGTTATAGTGTATACGGAAATTGGTACCAAAGATGGCAGATATGACTCCCTTTTCTAAATGAGAATCCAAACAACACACAGCCAGTCTCTAAACACAGATGAAACGTGTATGGTCATGCCTATTGTGATCAGGACCCGAATGAATTTTTACATTCATGTCTAAGCGACTTTCAATCAGTGAACCCTTTACATTAGTAACAACATAATTCATATTTTCCCCCAGTATATTTCATTCTAAGCAAGTTCACTTTTGTAAGTTGGTCTTAATTAAAATAACGTTTAGCTGTGGATGGTAGGCCTACATGGAACACACAAACACACACACACGCACACACACACACACACACACAAACTGTTTGAAAAACATAACAGCTTTATCCACAAGTATAAAATCCTTCATACTGGTGTTTTTTTTTTTTTTTCATTGTTCTTCGTCTCATGATCAAGTGTTGACATTGGTAAAGTAAGAGCTGACGTGTGCAGCATATCAATGTCAGAATGCATTCTATTCACTGCACACAAAACCTCAATTATGATAAGAGACTGCTTCTTACTCCTACTCATTTGGTGTGACAAAACAAAGCAAAATGGCTGTACATGTATAGCAATGCGTTCCATTTGCCTGCCTTTCTGAATATATTTTGTAATAAAGGTTCACCTCTTTGTGTAGATAGCCATCATGTGATAATCATTAGGTATTGTACTTGCCGTCACAAAAATGAGGCAAAAGCAGTCATTTGTTTTAGGTCACTGGTTACACAGAATTTATTCCTCTTTCTTCAGATACATACAAATTTGAAGACCTCTGGTGTTAGGGTGCACACTAACAGCAGGGGCGGTTCCAGGAATTCCATGAAAGGGGGGCCCGTTTCCAAAACAAAATGGGGAATGTTCAATTTTTTTTTTTTTTACCAACAAGAAATAACCTTCCCTTGAGAATGGCGAGAACATGCTTGCCGAAACGTGGAGATTGGATAGGCCCTTTTCAGGGACACACACTTACCCTAGAAAGAACATGGACTGCGAAACCTTGTACCACCCAATGTTCGACCACCATGGAAGCGTTCAAAGATTTCATCAAATACATGTAATAAAGAGGGATCACATGCCTGATGCACTTCTTGGAAGGTAGGCCTCGTGACATGTTATATGTGAGAAGACGCTTTTATCGTTATGTAACTGGATTGCGTACCAAACACACTCTCATCATACTATATACAGCTGTACAGACAACACATATTCCAAATTCCTGGAGTATGACTCCACTCAATTCACTAATAACAGTCGTTGACAACTGAATATTACGTTCAATTATGAATATGCATGTTTTATTGTCGTGTACATTATGTATCACACGCAGGTGATAATTATGGGGTGCTTTCAACAGAATTATTGATTAATCGGTGAGTTGACTATACAACTCTCAATGAGAATATAACAGCATCACCTGTATCTGCTCAAACAAAGGTTTTAAGCTTCAGGGGACATAATAGTGAAGGTGCGGCAATTACAAATAGGTGTACAAGGTACAAGCCATTGCGACAGTCCGAGTAGAATTCCAGGTCGCCCTGGTGAAATATATTGGCCACGCCACTCTCCAAAGAGGCCTCGATCGAGATCGTGTACTGCAGTGCGCACTGCCACCGACGAGCTACGGGTCGACATGCTGACGTGTACTCTACGTCTGGAACGGGCGTTCGCCGTCTGGTCGTCGTCTGGAACTCACATAGCGTTGATACTACTGCAATCCCATCTTGGAGATTCACATTCAGGCTATCTGGAATTCGTCGTGAGCTGGAAATGGATAAAGTTCACCCTCAGTCATTGACGACGGGGTTGACGAATGAGAGAAGCTGCATGCTTATCAATCTCTGATGCAATAGCCTCAGCGCCCACATGTGCAACAGGAGGGCAACTCCTCCTCTGTAATAATTGTTCAAAAACTATTCAAACGTTGCTGGAACCAAGCACCTCACCGATGTGGTATAATACATGTATATACATGTATGAATTTCAAGAATTACAAGTACATTGTACATGTATAACAAAACCGCAGCAACAAGGAGTGGAATTGCCTCTGGAAAATTGCATCTCCTTTCCGTAGTGCAGCAGGAGAGCAATGGTCTTATGTCCATCTCCTCTGGAGGTTGAGGAGCCAAAGTGAGAGTAAGAGGTATGTCCACGGTTAATGATGGGAAAAGGGGACTACGTGGCAAGTATTATGGGATAAGCCTATGTGTACCTTTTAAACATAACCGTGGTCAAAGGACTGGTCATCAAAAATTACCTCTTTTGTTTCTTTTTGCAATCGGGGGAGCGTCCAGAGAGAGTAACATGATAATAATACCAATTGAAATAGCTCCCTCTCTCAGCCGGGGACTCATTGTCAAACTAATGAGGTACGTGCTGCTATAAGGTATCCCCCCCCCCCCCCCCCAGTAGGTAAGTCCTCACCAGCACTAACATACGACAAAAAAGAGAAATAACCGTATGTAAACTGTTTTACTACCTGCTAGAAAACAATATCAATGCATGTACATAATGAGTATGCAGGTTAAAAAAAGCAAATAAAACTGATTGTAAAATACACTTGAGGTTGATCTGTCGACTGAACAGTGTGTTGGTTCAACGGCCTCAAGCAAAAAACATGCATTATAGCATAGACTTGATATAACACAGACAACTAAACATCTGTAATGAAAAGTACAAAGAAAGCATATCTGCAAAGTATGGCACAAAAATTGCATGTCATGTTGCTTATGTGGTTCTGTGATGGCAGCCTCTAAGCGTTATACATTTAGGGTATTGCATAAAGCATATAAAGTCATATTCTACAGAAATATGGGCACTCAACTGATCTGGCTGCTGTGAATACCCCAGTGGTAAGTTTTCTTCTACGGAGGTAACGTCATGACAATGCAAAAGAAATTAACATGATAACAAATTATCACACACAAAAAAAATCTGTACAGTTACAAACTGCATACTGCCAAGGCATATACATAATAACAATACATACTGAATACCTATGACATTTATATAGTACACACATTAATTAACTTGCTGTTGTGTTGAAATCTACTTCAAAGCCTTGACATTGTCAAGAGTAATAGCCGACGCCTTGTAACTCTGATAATGAAATTATGTTTTCTTAAATAACAATACCACATAATGTGCCGGTTATCTGAAGGGTCGCAACAATTTCGTTGGTCGGACCGCTGGATCCAACTTCGCAGCGGGCGGAGTTGCTATTTCAAACTAACGGGGTATGTGCTCCTACACACTCCCCCGTACGCCTCCCCCCTCCCCTTCTGGACCTGCCACTGAGCAGGTGTCTGACACAATCTATGGCACTGGCACAAGCACACATGTCATTTTTTTTTACAATATAAGTCACTGTTAAAAACAATACCTCTCATTTTTTTTTTCATCAACGCACAAAGAATTACAGGCCTCACTTGTGACGACACTGAACCAACTGACTTAACTATCTCTGACGTTCAATGAGGGCGGTCAATATCTACCATACTCTTGGTATCCTTCATACATTTGACATGACATTGTTAAGTTAATAACAACTCCTTTAATATTTTATATAAAACATGATATATACATGCGAGTATCTCTTATGGCTATTCAAACCTTTCTTTGGTTGATTCACTTCACAGTATACACAGCACCTCTATTATATGTAAATACATATGTGTATCAAACTACAGACAATTACAACTCTTAGAGCAAACTAACCCTTTCCTGTTATTCAAATGCTTCCAGGTTAGCGTCCCTGGTCAGTGACGGAGCATTAATCTGCACATTACTTGAATATGAGACCGTTCTGAAGCAAATCATTTTCACACAACAATAGATATACAATGAACTCTTGAATGAATCCCATAAGGATTGGAACAATCATCTCCCAGCATTTCCACTGATTCCCACTGATCAGTTACTAGCCTTCCCCTTTAACATTCTCACTTTACAATTGATTTGACGTCTAATATCAAAGAACTTTAAATAAGCAATGGCACCTACATTGAAAAATGGTCACCATGTTTGTTACAGATCAAATTTCAGCTGAATATGTGGACAAAAAAACGACTAATCTACAATTTCTAATACAGAGGAAAAATATTGTCACTTCCAGAATTGGTTTGACCTGTAACAGCAAAAAATTTCAATTAGAAATGGCAGCCATTTTCAAGATGATAGGCACCTTGAATACTGCCAACACTGTATTTATTGTTGTCACAGGTCAAAATTAATTTGTGAACAATAATTACACTGATGTATGATGAACACAAAGGAGAAGCATTCCCACTACTAAAATGGATTAAATTTACAATAACACAAAATTTCAAATAAGCAATTGCAGCCAATTTCAAAATGGTCGCCATTTCATAACAAGGGCAAATAACAGATATTATGTGGGCACTATAATGACTTAAATGTATAATTTATGATACAAAATATATTTCAACCACTTGAAATGATTAATTTCCACTATCAAATAATTCTAAATATAATTACATAGCAGCCATCTTGAACATAATGGCAATGTGGGTTATCAGTGGAATCTGAGATGGCCCTTTATGTAACTAGAACTATCACTGAAGGTGATTAATACCCTGCTCCAAAACCTCAGACTCCTATGAAAAAAACAAAAACAAAACCTTAATAGCTTAAAGGGATAGTACAGTATTGGTGGAGATGAGAATTGGGCTTTTAACCTTTTGCGAGATACCAAAAGTACACTTATGAAATAGTACAGGGCATACCATCTTAAGAGGAATTAAAAGTTTATTTGATGAAAATCGGGTTTGGAATGACTGAAATATCCAAAAACAAAGTAAAACAAACGATTGAAATATAAGGTGGGTCGCATACTTTATCAGAATCGCTCTGTTTTTGATATCACAGCCATTTAAAAAAAAAAAACAATTTTCATCAAATAAACATTGAATTCGTCGTGGAATTATACATGCTCTTTCATATTTCATTAAAGGTTTTTCATTATCCCACCCAAAAATGTTAGAAACCTGAAATTAGGTCTCAACCAAAACTATACAATCCCTTTAAATGTTTCAGTTTGATAGGGGAAAAAAATGTGTGTTACCATAGCAATGCTCATACCTGATAGTAACACAAGGGTGTCTTGTCTATTCCTATAGATCGTACATACGTGTACTAAATTTGACCTTAACTGCTTGAATGCTGTGGAGGTAATTCGACTCACAAGGTTTTGACAAAACTATGTTTATCATGGCAACACTTCGTCTGCTGGACACAAAAACCAGGTCTCATATCTATACTTTAATGCAATATCAGCTGAAGCGTAGACAAGGGCGAGGGAAGTGGAGCAGAGAGTGGTAAAATCGACTCCCCAGTCATGGCCGCATAGTCTGCGTAGAAGGCACACTCTAGCAGATGCTTTCCCAGCTATACATTCAGGGCATGGTGACGGAAGGTGTGTGAGAGTGTCTTGCATGCCACGCAGTTTGATGTAGGGTTATCTACACAGTAGAGATAAATGTGATCCACAGATGGTCTGATTCATTTGGGCCTTCAATTAGTAGACTCCTAGTCCCTGTATCACATCAACAGAATACTGCAAAGCTAGCATGTTCTGTCTATTGACCAAGGCCTGGCAAAAAAACAAAAAAAAAACATAAAAGATTTACTGTTACCAATGCTGGAAATTCCTCCTTCAATATCGTTCAAATTTTAGCATAAATATGATATTTGGTGTGTACTGGGACAAAAGTAAACATATATCACTGTGATAACTGTTAATGATATGGACTTCAAAAGGCTTTCTTGTGTATATTTCAGACACATTGGCCCGAATTCAAGAACATGGTGCAATTGACATCATGCTTTAAACCATGGACAATTTGTATGGAGCGCCAAGTGTCACATGGTCTACCCTTATCCATAAAAAGAGGAATGTTCTCGTGCATCTTAATTTCACAAATTTTATTTTTTATTTACAATGTATGAATTGAATGCCACTGGCAATTAGCGAAAATTTTATGCCCCCAAAAAATGCCATCAGCCCAAAGTCGTTAAAGTTTTGCGCCGCGAATATGTAATGCTTTACAGTATTTTGTTGCAAATTATTTGTAGGCTATGTGACACTTGGCGCTATATATAAATTGTTTATGGTTTAAAGCATGGTTTTAGCCAAGTTTGGTGAAAATTAGTCATGGTATTTTCAAGAAAATGAAAATGTAAAAAGTTTATACGTGACGCACAATGGACAATGAACGACAAATGTCAGATGAAAAATGATCGCAATAGCTTACTTGAGCCTTCGCCTCGAGTGTGATAAAAAGGAGAGGATTTGGGAACAGAAATAACTTACCTCAATACTTGGATGAAAGGATGGAGATGTCAGGCACAAACACAGGCCAGTTCAACCTTCAACAAGCAAAAGAAAAGCCATTGGATATTGATCATATGGATATAATCCAAGACTGATGTGTTATTTCGCCAATTCTTTGCTTGCACAATGTCTGCCAAACACTAATAAATGATAGCAATCAATCAATACGAACTGTTGAGGAAACAGAGGTTTGAGCACGAGTTAAACTGATTTGTGTGAAAGGATTCAAAACTTGTGGTATATACCACATACATGACTGAGTCAAATCTTGTGTTAAAAACATGATGAGCCATAGTCGTCACTCTGTGTTTTATTATGGAGTATTCATTGATATGAATTACAACACATAAATGCAAATTAGAATCTTGCATACACATAAAACTCTTACTTTGTTCAGGGTCATTTAAACATTTCATTACCTGCTTTCCCTTGATTTTCTTCTTCTCATCAGAGGCAGACCAGAAATTACATATAGGGAGCACGAGCCTTGTACCCCCCCCCCCCCCCCCCCCCCGGCTTTGCTACTGCTCTTTACACTTATCACACAATCAAGAAAACTTTTCCTTAGCATTCAACTTTCCGCATTAATATACAGTACATTTCCTCAAATGATCAATTTGCAAAATCTAGTTCCTATAGTAAACACAATAACCTTCTAGGCTATGTAAATATATTGCTGTTCTATGTCTGTCTCATGTCTGCTCTTTATTTTACTTCAATTCTATATCTGTTCTATTTCATTTTAATTCTGTTCTACATTGTATTGACTGTATGCTGCAATGATCACATTTTTGAGCTTTAAAGAAACTGTCATTAGCAAATACTTTGAAACAACATTGGTAAATCTCATCTCGTATCTACATCAGCTGCCACCTAATATCTTATTAATAGCACTATTGCCAAAACACACTTAAAGCCAATGTTAGTCTCTCACTAAGTAATTTCTGAATGATACAATACTCATCTTTTCGTTTCACATTGTTATGCATCACAATATTTCTTTCAACAAACTGTCAAAGACCATTACTTCTGTCATATGCTTGTCTATTCCGATGTCTTTAATATTAGTCTCGTCACTTTTTGTTTTGTAATGACAGTTTTTTTCTGTAGTAATCTTTCTTTTATTGAAGTCTTGTTTCATATTCACAAGCATGATCTTTTCAGTGGATCCCTCCATGCTTTGAATGTTTTGCTCATTGCATTTTTTTTTTTTTTTTACTTCAATCACTTCGGTATTAGCTATAATGTATCACTACTACTAAGAATCTTTTTTCATTGTCGTATACTCTCCTACATTTGTAATTACTATTCTGTTTACCTAATTCTGTATTATCAAAGGAAATATGACAAATGAAAATAAATGTTCATAAATTTGAGAATATACCACATTACTTTGCATAAACTCACGATACCACTCATCAAAACTGTATTCTAATAGCTTCATGGTAACTGTAATAAAGGGGAATAACTTCAACATGAAGTGTATCCATACCTGTGCTATATACATGATCAATCAATGTATCACCTTCTGTTGTAGCATCAAGAACATGTTGTTGATATTCATAAGAACACATTAATTTATGCACACATGAATCACTTGAATTTTGTCTGAGATTTTCATTGAAGTCACCAATAATTATGCATTTTGTACTTCTTTGCTGCAATTCTATAAGTAACCTCTTCAGTTTTGTACAAAATTGTTTCTTGTCATATCTAGGAGGTCTATATATCACTGAAATGAGACATGAAGGACAAGTTACTGCAAATGTAATATATTCTAGATTATTGACATGTAAATCCAGCCTACTAATAGATTTGATTTTACTATACACTGCAACTCCACCATGTGCTTGATTTTTCAGTACAGAAAATAAGGGACTTTCATCAGAATAAGACTTTGACCGAGGCTGATTGTACATTTTGAACTGATCTAAATTCACATCAAAAATGTCATCATTAAGCCAAGTTTCAGTTAAACAAATAATATCAGATTTTTTTAATAGGAAATTTGATTGGATATCTTTGAAATGTGCTTTAAGACCTTGAATGTTATGTAACATTATATTCATAGTTGCAATGGAGACATCATTGTCAATGAGCGTTTCATCAACAAATGTTGGCATGTTCTCTAAACTTTCTTTAACAGCTGGATTGCAATACATAACTTTTGGATCAAAATCTTCAATTGTTAGTCCACATAATGATGTAATGCGGCTCAGAGCTACATATGCTTGCCCAGGCAAAAATATATTTTTCAAAGAAACAACAGCTTTTTCCACTGTCATGCCTTGTACTTTATGTATTGTGCATGCATATGCTAATTTCAAGGGAAATTGTTTCCTACTATATTTTTTTCCAATTGATTCCTGTTGCATTTCTATTGACTGAGTTCCTACTTTTTCATTGTCAAATTTTACCACCACACTTGTAGGTCTTGCATTTTCATTTACTCTTACTATGTCAGTTACAGTGCCAATGCAGCCATTTGATAAGCCTTTCGTCACATTCACATTTTTGATAAGCATCACTCTCGAATTTTCAGCAATCCAAAGATATGCTGGTAAGGAAGCTTTAGTACATCTTCGTGGTTTGTCACATCTTTTGTTTTCACCCTCGTTATCAAGTTCAGAATCTTCTGCATCAATACATATGATATTTGTGCATTTCTTGTGAAGCATTATTTTATTCCAGTCATTTACTTGTTTGTTTGAAGAATATATGTGCAGCGCATCCTCACATTGTTCTCCAGTTTGGCATGATTGAAGAACTGCTATATCATCACTAGCTAATTCATCTGTCTTTCCTTTTATCCTTAATTTGTTCAAAAGAACAGCAAACTTTACATCATCCTTTTGTCTCATTATTTCATCTAAGTTAACTATAGAGAAGTTGTCTGTCCATAAAGAACTTTGCAATGTATCTTTATACAATGGAGTACCTTTTACTGGGGGTAACTGATAGAAATCTCCAACTGCAATAACTGAAACCTTTCCAAATGGAGCATCATCACGTGTCTGCTTTATTTGCCTTAAACGTCCATGTATATACCACAATAGCTTCTGATCAACCATCGATATTTCATCAATTATTAGTATCTGTAGTTGACCCAGCTGATTACGTAAATGACTTATCTTTTCTTCTCCAAGGGGTTGGTAAGGTAATGTAGCAGAAATGGGTATGGACAGAGCATTATGAATAGTACTACCACCAATGTTGTGAGCTGCAATACCAGTTGGAGCTACTTTCATAATTGAAATATCATCTGGATTATGCATCATTCTGCTAAGAATTCTTGTCCCTTCATTAAATATACATTTCACTAGATGACTTTTTCCTGTTCCAGCACCACCTGTCACAAATATCTGAAATGTTGTAAGGTCTTTTCCGTTAACTCTGTCAAGACACCATTGACGTATTTTGTAGAACACCTTTTGTTGCTTGCTATTTAAAGTTCTTAATAAGACATTACTGTCTTCTCTCGAAATACTACATGATCGAAATTCTATGCCATATGACTCTTTTTCCTGAGATTTGGACTCGAGATCTGGGATTCTAAATTCATTGTCAGCATCTTCAACTTCTTCATGGATTTTAGCAGTTTCATGTCTTTCAATTTCTGTTTCTGGGCAGAGTAATCCCCATGCATCTTCTTGTGGACCAAATTTCTCAAGATATTCTTGTGCTTGATCAATTATATCAGCATTTTTTTCAAACTGCCTGAGATTTTCATTGACAATACTTTTGACACTTTCCAGGTTCTTATTATACATTCGTACAGATCCAGTTTGGTAAAATTCCTGATATGTCAAAAATTGATTAGGTTTTAACTGTTTATCAGTGCGAAATGGCAAATACAGTTGCAATATACTCTGATAATATTTTTCTGGGGTTACAGTCGGTGAAAAACGAGGAAATCTCACTACAGCATCATTGGTTCTTGATCGTTTTTGTACATAGCCCAGCTGATCTCTCAATTTGAATACATTCTGTTTCTGTTTCTTACCCTTTATATCAGATTCACTGAGTAGTCTATACTTTGAACAAAATGTGGCTAAACACATATTTTCAAATTCAAAACCATCAGGTCGCGCTTTATATTTATCGATTCTGTTTGGCATCCATGGACTCCTATCATCATCATCTCGTCTGTTTTGAATAACACTCAAAGGTAAACTCATTCTCACAGGGTTTGGTCCAACAGGTATAAACTCCACTTTTCTTGAGCACTCTTTCAATCTCAGGCTACAAACACGATACACACTTTCTTGTGCTGAAACTTCACGGTTTTGCATATACACATGTCCTATTTCTTTCATACTTTTCCGAGCATCTTCATTGCCCTCTTTCATTTCACTTTCTGCATTTTTTAACAGCAATCCCATCTCTCTTTCTGCTTTTGACATATATGACACAACATAAACAATGCAGGCATACTCATTTGTTATATACTGCAAATCCATATTGGCATTCCAAGCTCTGAGTAAGAATGGGTTGTATTGATTTACCCATATATCTTTTGGATCTCTTCTCATGACTATATCTTCTTTTGTAGCAACAGCATTATAGGCATCTTCAAATTCCTTTTGACACATCCCAAGAACTTCAAAGAGCTGTCTAGCATTATCATATGTCTGTTCCATACACGATGAATTCTTTAGTGTAGACAGAATATCTTGAGCTTCATTTCTAACTTCTGGATTGTCATCAGGCTTCACAACAAATGTTTTCTCAGAAGGTGGTCTTGGAAAATTAAATCTACAAGTAGTTCCCTTTTTCTTGCATGATTTTGAATGTTTCTTTGAATGCAGCTGAACATTCTTCACTGTTTCATATAGTTCCTCATCTTCATCCTCACATGGAATGTTGCATGAAATGTACTTATCAACAAAATCTATGACAGTTTCATCTTTGTCGATACCCAATTTAGGTGCATTTTCAACCCAAAATAAACAGTGTGTGTGTGGAGATCCTCTCTGTTGAAATTCAATTCTGTAGAAGTAGTCAATTATTTTGCCAATAGGTTCTGCCGGAGAAAGAATCACTTTGTTCAAAAATGCATGAAAGCGTTTGTCAAACATACGAGCTACTGTCACTGGATTTGACCTTAATAAATTACACTTATCTGTCCAATTTAGATCATTTGCTTTTCTCCTATCACTTTGTTGATTTAGCAATGTATTAATAACTTCAGGCCATCTCATCTCAGCCGAGGAAAATGATGCAAACCATGTGGGCTTTCCAAGTTGTCTAACCATTGCTAATACATCTTTCTGCGTAGATTGCCAGTATGGAGGTGTTCCCCGTATTTGTTTCAGAAATTTGTATCCTTTATTCGAATCCAGTATCTCACGAAGTTTTCTTGTATCTTTTAGATCTGAACATTGTATCGATATCGGATTATCTATTTCCACTGAGCTTTTTCTGAGAGCTATGGAAACATTAGAAAGTATTTGTTGCAGTTCATAAATACATTGAGCATAAAAGATATATTCTGTATTTTTTGCAAATCTGTTGTCTACATGCATCAGGCGATTATGTAAATAACGACCAAGTGTTACTTCAGTGTACCTGGTATCATGAAATGTTGGCTGGCCTGTTGGAAATAGAGCAGGAAAACATTTTGCCTCATTACTCTTATCCATCAACAGTGATACAGGACTATTCTTTTCACAAGGTGCACAACATATAATATCATCAAAAAACTGATCAAGCACTTCTTGCCTCATATCAACCTTCTGTAAACATGTGTCCAACTGAATGCCTTGTAATCGTCCATCTTGATCATCCTCTATATCATCATCATCATCATTAGTTTCACTTGAATCCAATGGTTTAACACAAGCTGCTTGACTATTTTTCTCTGATAAATCAGAGCTCCATTCATTATCTATAGCAATATCAGAATACCACTTATTATTTTTCTTCAAATATTTCAATGCAGCTAGCACATTCTTCTTCTTGACAAATTGATATTCATAATATCCTTTATATGACAGTTTCCTCTTCAGTTTCACACGAATAAATTGATCATCAGTCTCTGGTCGAGGTAATATCTTTACAGTTTCATCTGTGCGTGAAGGTACACAAACTGTTGGGCCATGTACTCCATATTGTCCTCCTTTAGGCAGGTTCAAAATTTTCATAAATGGAATGTTTAGAGCAATCAAATGTGTTTCCAACTGATTCAGATTTTCAAGTTCCGCAGGAATACCATGTAATTCTAAATTATTTCTGCTAGCTTCACCAGGCATATTACCAGCTAATAATTTCCTGTGGCAAGTGTAACAAATCCATAAAGAATTTCTTGGTGACTTTACTATTTGACAGTCAATATCACAGTCATCACTGCATGTATGCAAGTACTCCTCTTTTAAGCATTTTGTATCATTATATTTTGCTTTTGTGCACTTCAATACTTGATTTTTGAATAATAATTTCAAACATACACAACATACATATTCAGGGCCATGTGAAACAATTTCCCTAAACTTTTTCAAAACATGATCACAATTTCTCATATTAATTTTCTCTTGCTTTTTTCGTTTCACGTTTCTCATTGCAACTTGCTGTCTGTACACAGAATTTGTCAGGTACTTAATGCTAGCAACTTTTCTCATAATTTTCTTATGTCTTTCCCTGAATATAATATTGTTTTGATAATTAACTCTCTTTATTTTGTTTAGTCTCTCTCTCAATAAAGCATTCCTTTGATATCTAGCTTTCCTCAGTTTCTTAAGCCTCTCTCTGAATGAAGCATCGTTTTGATATCTACCTTTCCTCAGTTTCTTAAGCCTCTCTCTGAATAAAGCGTCGTCTTGATATCTAGCTTTCCCCAGTTTCTTAAGCCTTTCTCTGAATAAAGCACTATTTTCATATCTACCTTTCCTCAGTTTCTTGAGCTTTTCTCTAAATAAAGCATTGTTTTGATATCTAGCTTTCCTCAGTTTCTTAAGCGTCTCTTTATATAGAACATTGGTTTTATAGTAAAATCTTCTCATTTTCTTCAGCCTTTCTCTGAATGAAGCATTCTTTTGATATTTAGCTTTCATCTTTGTGCTCATTGCTTTCTTGACATTTTCTCTGTAAGTGGGATCAAAGGAGTACTTGTCTTTTTGTCTCGTCTTCACGTCTTTTCTCTTTTTTAACCTGTAATTTACATCTGTTTGATATTTTACTTTCTTTGCGGCTGCATTTTTAACTTTGCGGAATAGAAAAGGCTGATCATCTGATGAACATTCTATTTCTAACTGCCTTTGCTCAATTTTTTTCTTTTCTCTCTGTGCTCTCATTTGATCTCTATTTTTTCGTCTAGTAACAATAGCATTCTTTTTTTTTCTTTTTCTCCTTTTTGTAGTTTGCATAGTAGTTTTAACATCTTCAGATTCTTCAGTGTGTCTTCTCATTTTAACTCCAGGTTCCATGTCATCCTCTAATACTTCATTGTTTAATACATTGATTTGACAATCATTGACTTGTTTTGTAAATTTCTTATTTGTTGCGAGTTTTCTCTTTCTTGTCACAGGTCTTTCCATATCAGTTACATTTTGTGATCTTGACAGCTTTGGACATGAACTTGATGTTTGGATCCTTGGACACACAGATTCTATAATATCATAATGATTGCCACTTGTGTGTTGTAAGTAAATGCCTCTTTGTGATGTAACAATTCCAAACTGCAGTGTGCTTGCACCAAATATTTTCCATTTTGAACAGTTATCTTCATATATATAAATATCAGTATCTAGTAGATTTGATAAGGCCATTATTTCCAATTCTGTAGCCCATGTGCCATTGTTGAATACTCTTTCCTTTGCAATGTATTCTACAATATCTGTGTATCCTGACCTTAAAAGGCTTACATAATCTTCCTTGTTTTGTAAAATATGCTTAACTATTGCTTTTCGAACATCACGGTGTAAATCTTCCTTGCCACATGAGACATATGATATAGCTCTGTAAAAGCAATTTCCATCACCAGTAATTCTATAAATAGTCAATGGTCGTGACAAAATGGTAATATCACCGTTTTCTACCACATCTCTTTGCATATCATTACTGCTACATTTGTCATTAACTTTTATACCTAATTTGCAACAAAGCTTCTCTCTATCAGATTTACTCACGGGACTGTACAAGAGATTAATCTTTTCTATTTCTCCCACTTGTTTCACCTCAGATGCATCAATATCGACATTTACTGTCTGTTCACATGTGTTTTGTAATGGAATTTGTGTCTCTTGCAGGTTTGCTACCATTATTTGTTTTGATGTCATTTTCCTCATTCTAACACTGCATTTCTTTACTGTTAGGGTTTTAGTAATCTTAGATGATAAATCATGACTTTCCTTCTTGTTTTCTACACTTGTATCTGAATTCACATGAAATACAGGTAATGTCTCATCCAAAGTACTAGACATAACAGTAGTTACACTTTCCACTGCGTCAAAATGATTGCCTCCAGTAAACAGAATATATATGCCTCTCTCAGTTGTTACTTTGTTGTAGTATCCAGGTTTTCTTGCAGACAATATTTGCCAATTTTCTGTTCGATCATCATACACATATATATCACGATCTAGCATATGTGCCATTGAACTAATATCTGTGTGACCAGCCCATGTTCCTAAATCCATCAATTTCTCTTGAAGTACAAAATCCCTGACACTCTGATATTTCATTGTGTCTATTATATTCTTAAATAAATCACCCTTTTCCAGCAAATGTGCCACATTGGATTTCCTGAGCATGAAATGGTTTCTTTCGCTGCCAGTAACTACATGAGCAATACTTCTGTAAAAGCAGTTGCCATCACCCATAACTCTCTTGATATTTACAGGTTTCCCAATATACAAACTTTCATTTCTATCCTCCATTGATTCATTGGCAGTACCACTGTAACTGAAATTCAATTTATTGCACAAAGACTGTTTGTCTACGTATGTAATCGGCATAAATTTGAAATTTCGATCTCTTCTTTCTGTTGTCTTTTCAACTGAAACAAATTCAACTTCATTTTCATTCCCATAGCCATCACTGTTTACATTTACTCTGTTTTTCTTTGTTTCATTTTGAGTCTTACAGCTATCACTGTTAGTTCCTTTAACATGATCACAATGTTTTGAAATGTTGCTATTTTGATCATTTGTATTCCTACATGCAGTATTTACTGAGTTTGATCTCTTGGAGCCACTAGTTGTCAATGCATTTTTCTTAGAATTGGATTCTAATGCCAGACCGGTTAGTTCAAACTGAGTAGTACGTAAATCACATGCCATTGATTTTGCCAAATTCAAACAGTGTACCTGTATACCTTGCCATGATGAAATGCTAAGCAAGACACTGCATCCATCTTGTACCAAGTACCCATCATGACTTCTGGAATGAGAATCAAATACATAATAACCACTGTGATGTCTAATAATTGCAAATGTACACTCAGCAAAATTCATAAGACATGCATCATATTTGCACAGCTCTTGTTCTAATGCTAGGCTCAATGATAAAGCACCAAAATTTGACAAAATGTTTTGATTTCCATCTAACACTCCATATTTTGATTCAGCATAAGTTATTTGAAAGTTTTCACCCAGAATATGAAGTTCCTTGGGTAATTCATCTATCATTACAAGCTCCTCATTCAATGGTGAATCCTTCTTTATGTAATAATACAACTCATTCCCAAGTGTCAGAATCTGATCAAGATCACAAGGTCTCATTTTGATTCCATTCTTTGTTTGGGTGTACAGAACTGCCACAAGGGAATTACATGCACATTGTTTGCCAGCAGTATAACCAAATCGTTGATCACCTTGATTAAAATTTCCTTGTGCAATTGTTTTGGCCATAGGATATGATTCCCTCCTACCATATTCAGATTTTGAAAGAGAGACAGGCTTACAGACATGTTCTTCACTCTCTGAATCACTTGCAGCTGGTTCATCATCCAATACCTGTACTGTTGATTCCTGTCCATCATATGAATTATTGTGGTGAGCACTTTTTGCAGAATCATCATTCATTACTATGCAGTCAGATGGATTAGTAGTTTTCTCACGCTCATCAGGCAGGAATATTGATTCATTACAAACTTGAGCACACATGTTATGTGTAGTTGAAACAGGTCTGCGACATGGAGAATGAACACTTACATCTGTACTCGAAATCACAGGGAACAATTCCTTCACTGGTATTTGTCTGCCACTTTCAACATCTTTTGTTTCACTGTAACATGGGTTCAGTTCATGCATATTGTGGATTCTGTCACATTGCTCTTTGGATATATCATTCGAACCCGTTTTGTCTGTACTTGTGGAATCACTGTCCTCATGGTCAAATGCTTCATTCATACACAACTTTTCATGCTTTGCTACATGTTCTCCTACAGGAATGTCAGGTTTGACCTTTCCATTATTACGCACCTGCGAGTCAGTATTTTGTACCGGTAGCACACTTCGTCTGTTGATCTTCGTGAAACGACCTTTCTTTCTTGGTTGCCGTGCATTTCCACCTCCATAGAGCCTGTTCACATTCCAAAATTCTTTTTCAATGTCTGTGGAAGGGACAGAGGCACATGTAGTCTGATCACCATTCGGTACGCAACATTCATTAGTCATATTCACAGTGCTTTTAGCCACATCAGCCCAACTTCTCTGTGTTTTTGCATAGATTTGCTCAGTGTATTTTGCCATAACATGAGGTGACTGAACACACTTTGAATATATATTCAATACAGATTCAGTATATACATGCAGACTATCATTTCGTTCTGTGTCCAAGTTTGCATTTACATTTTGCTTCACGAGTTTACCAGGTTCTTTTTGCTTTGTTTCTACTTTTGATTTCTTGCCCATGCTGGTCTTTGCTCTTTTCTGTTTTTCAAGATAGTACACTTTCATTGCTTTGCCAATGTAGGTCACACCAGGTTGGAGAATAACACCATTTACTGATCTCACTGAGCTCTTGTTATTGGTCTTGGTCTTGGAATTGTCAGTCATTATTTGGGATGTTTTCACTTCTCTCTTCTCAAACATTTTTGTCCTCCTTGATCTCATAGTTGTCCAACCATCATCAACTGCATTTTCTAATGGCTGAAATTGGCTCTTGGTCACATTTGTCATGAATGTCGAATCTGATTCATCTTTCCCACACTCTGCTCTTTTCTGCACACACACATTTGTCATTTCTGGAATTCCAATTTTGCCCTTTCTTTTCACATACCTCTTTTTCAGTCTCTTGGTTGATTTCTTCCTCTGGTTGCTTTTGCATGATGAATGTGAAATATCAACACCAAAATCATCATCACCAATGTCTTCGAGAAGCTCATATCTGTTGTAATGACAGGGAATGCCAACATTGTCAAAGATGCGATGGGCAATATTATTGTTTCCACATGCTGAACATATCCAAACCAACCTTGCATCACACAGTCTAGCCTCAAAAATGGTTCCTGTACACATCACATGGAACTGCTTGCCACAATCCTCACATAGTACTCTGCTTTCATTTTCATTGATCACATTGCAACATGCATCACATTCATTGCCCACTGGATTTCTCATCAAGTCACAACTATGGAGGATATCTAGAATATCACCAATAATATCCTTGAATTCACTTGCTTCCATTGTCAAACTATATGGCCTTAAATCTTTAAACATATGCTACAATATATCAATCAACTATTCAATTAATATACTTCTTGAATCCGTATACCTGTATGAATCACGTCTACTCCACTAGTATTATTATTTTATTTTAGCAATATTGCGTTTACTGTAGTGTCTTGAAACTTGCATGTACTAGTATGTGTACTGTACTTAACTGTACAATGTGATTGCAATGATGCTACACCCGGTCCTTTTTTACCAACAGATGCCGTTTTTTGTCTACCAAGCAAAATGTGTGTGCTAGTGCTATGTACTCAAAATTTCTTTTGTACTTCACTGAATTAAAGTCAATCAATAACACTAAAGCTATTTGTTTCTACCAAAATGTGGCGCTCTTTGTCTGTTACGTGCTGGTAATTGTTACTGTGGCAATTGCAACAATGTGATTACTACACTCACACTTGTTTGCCTACTTTTGTGTTTACCGAGTTTGCTACCAGAATAACAGGTGTGATTTTTTTTTTTTAAATGTTAATATAAAAATAGCTTCAATAACAATACACAATTTGTATCAGTCAGGTCGCTTTAATATGAAAGTGAATATGAACTACACACAATATTTTTCTTTCCCCACAAGGTAAATCTCTTTATAAGCACATGTACATGTACAATGCCAAAATCAACCAATTCTTCCACAAAATCAAGACGTCTTTAATACTTAATCCTCAATGTTGTGTCTAATATACTTTCTCCAAACTCTTTTTTTGTTTAGTTTTTGAAGTTTCTCTGTGTTTCCTTCAGGTATCTTTGTTTTTCTCAAGAGTCTAATAGTTACACTTTGGCTGTCATCCACAACTCTGTGACTCAAAAACTTTTTGCAATAAAAATAAAGTATATAATATCTGATGAAAAATAAAGACAATTTAACTATTAAATACACACCAATTGTATTCAGATAATAGCATAAAATATACACAGATGAGATCCAGATATGATTCAAGACAAGTTTCAGATACCACTAAAAATGATATTCAGAAACGATTGGAGGTATGATTTAGATATGATTCCAAATGAGATTCAGATACAATTTGAGATGAGATTCACATACAACTAAATAAGATTCAGTGCCTAAGGATATTTGCACAATCACACTGTCCACAGACTATTTTTCTAATGATATCTATCATTTCAAATTACTTTCCCAAAGCTTGTACTGTCAAAAATGCAAGTATATTTATTGGTTTTAGTGAATGGAAATAACCTCCTACTAAACTACTTTTTATTTTGCTTCAACCAATTGATAGCTTTCTTAATTATTTTTGACTTCAAAATTCAGTTGAGAATTTACAAAATCGCACAAGTGTTTCCCTGGCAAACAGCTTCTTTAATGCAGTCACTCAAAAACTTCAATTAGTTTTCCTGATTCATGTTTTCACGTCCACTTTCAAAAATCAATCAGTCAAACGAATTTCCTCCACACACAATCAATCTTCACCTGTATGTACTACGGTTTACCCCTAAATACTCAATGTGTATTCAAAACTAAAACTCTTATAATAACTGAAGATACACAACTTCAATTTCAGAGTTTTGAAATTTGTTGCTTTTTCTCTCTGGTTTACAATTCAGTTGAATTTTCAGTTGAAGTTTATTTCTCGGGCCTGGTAACCCGGATTCTGATTTTATATCTCGGGCCTGGTAACCTGGATTTTGAGTTTAGTTCTCAGGCCTGGTAACTTGGATTTTCAGTTTATTTCTCAGGCCTGGTAACCTGGATTTTGAGTTTATTTCTCGGGCCTGGAAACTTGGATTTTGAGTATATATCTCAGGCCTGGTAACCTGGATTTTCAGTTTATTTCTCAGGCCTGGTAACCTGGATTTTGAGTTTATATCTCAGGCCTGGTAACCTGGATTTTCAGTTTATTTCTCAGACCGGGTAACCTGGATTTTGAGTTTATTTCTCAGGCCTGGTAACCTGGATTTTGAGTTTATTTCTCAGGCCTGGTAACCTGGATTTTGAGTTTATTTCTCAGGCCTGGTAACCTGGATTTTGAGTTTATTTCTCAGGCCTGGTAACCTGGATTTTGAGTTTATATCTCAGGCCTGGTAACCTGGATTTTGAATTTATATCTCAGGTATGGTAACCTGGAATGAAGGGCTTGGATGATTTTTCAGATGAAGTTTCAATGGAATTCACTGGATGAAGATGTAATGGTATGAGATGAAAAATGTGGGTGAATGAAGTTTCAAATGAAAGCTTTTCTCAAAGACTCGAGATAGTTTTGAGGGTGATGGTGAAATGGTATGAGATGGTATGGAAAATGAAAATGATTGAACAGATGACACGTACTGAAAACGACAAACACGTGTACAAACACACCTTAACAATAACAAACACAAACAGGAATCTCCTTCCACAGCAACCGGTATCTGCCAAAATAAATCACAAAAGAAAATGGTATTCGCAAACAAAGTTCTACAAAATGTTCAAAAAAAAAAGAAGGAAATTTGTAAAGCATTTGCTTTCTTACAAGACCACTAACTATATCTTTCTAAACTTGCATGTTTAAAGGAGATGCTAGTAACTGATCAGTGGAATTCTGAAACAAACAAAGTATCATTTCTAAAATGTGCAAGTATGCAATATGCATATATAATGTGCAAACATTATTGTTTCAAAAATATAAGAATAATTAATACATACATCTAACATTGCAGTATGTTTGGTTCTGACACAGACTATCTGTAACAACTAACTTGACCAGCAAAGTTTCATTACACAAGACTTATGGATTAGAAATGAAGAGCCACTATACAAACACGCTGTAGTAACATAACATTGGGCCCTAAAAATTTGCTGACCTCCGTCTGTAACTTTTAACCTTGTAAAATGAGCTTTAACTCTGCAAAAGGACACATACCAGTAAGGTAATCCGGGAGCGCCCCTGGTTGTAAACACTGTCTACAGCGACTACAGTTTATACTGTGGCGTGAGTGTTGTTCGCAGTTGCCACTCACAAGTAGGAAGAACTGAAAATGTAAGAGAGATGAACAATACAATCCGAAAATTTAATGAATATTAATAGAACATGTAGACTGTTCTACAATGTAAATACCCAACAGTCCTACAACTTCTAGATGTGCAAGGGACTGCATATTGCATTGCCATTAGAAAATAAATTACATATCTTCAATTGCATTTCATGATTAAACAGGAATAATACTTCTGACACTCTGTAGGTATCTATGACAAAATAAGTCCCAAAACAAGCACATCGCCTTCCCTGTAGATCCTCTATGCCCCCTAGAAAATAGAAAAATGAAATGAAAGAAAAACAAAAATCACTGCTATTTCAATACTACTACTAACATTATTTAGTAATAAAACCATACTAGTAATACTATAGCATAACTATTGACCGATTCTGTGATGCGCTATGTGTATTTTTGGCATGGGCGCAGCCATAGTGGGTGTATCAGCTGACCCCCCCTCCGCACTCCCCCACCACTCTCCCTACATTAGCACGCGCGCAGAATGAAAAACTGCTTTAGCCAATGGGCATCTCGTACTGAGTGCACGAACGCTTGCTTAGAGCAGGAACCTTTGCCACAAGTGCGTGATAAACATGTTGCCCCGGGGTGGGGGAGAGCAGGGGGGGGGGGGTCGGCTGATACAGACACTATGGCTGCACCCTGTGCCGTAAAATGTCTGCTGCCCTCAACGAACCCAAATCGGTCAATACACAGCCCAGTCGCTGTACAAAGGCACGTATTAGCACAGCGTACTTACAGCGTCTGTTCGATCGAGCTAGTGTTTATAATACTAGTAATAGACAGTTGTTCTACAGTGATGATCACTTAATATACGCCCTCTATCGGTCTCTTAGTTACCTAAGATGGCGTCCATATTTATTTTACTGGGAGCCTACTGAGTACTGTAGTTAGATCTACACGCAATCGAGAGAGTACAATGCCCTCTTAGTCTTAGATTGCCCTAATGTCAACTCTTACCGTAGCTTATTAGAACTTAAGCTTCCTAATAATTCTATAACAAATCATGATATGGCTCTCACCTTGCACATTCAGGTAACACGGTCTAACGTTACATGCTACGAAGCCTGGCCTTGCTCATGCTCTACTAAACGCTCGAAAGTATAGTCTACCTGTACGCACTACAACGTATAGCGAGGTACCCGCACCTCGTCAGGGGCCCGAATACCGTCACCCCGCTTAAAATTGTTTTAAGCGCACTAAACAAAAATTTATGCCCGGGACTGTGTTCAGTATGCTTGAAACTTGGCAGGGCCAAGCAAATTTTGGTGAAAACCGAACAGTTTTTCGCGAAAATCGGAAATTTTAATCGGAATAGGACCCTACGTGTTATACAATGCAAGTATCACCACTGTCCCCGCACGCATCTTTTACGTGTATGTCTATGGGAGCATCACGGTCACCCGCACACGTCTTTTACGTGCTTTGTCTATGGGAGCGCGGGTGACGAGTCGCGGGCCCCTTCCTTAGCGCACAGCTATTTCGCATCGTTCGCGTTTGACGACGATAGCTGCAAATTTTCGATATCGATCAGTGAGCTTGTGATTCCATTGGAATTTTCAGCATTTTTCCAGTATGTGAGTTGGATTTCAAAGAATTTCAGTGGCGAAATGTGATTCAAATATGCGCAAACATTAACTATGACGAGGTGCGGGTCACCCAAGTATACTAGTACTTAGCTGGTGCGTTGGGCGCCTGTGCTGCATGCATAAAGCCTAACTATAAGTAAGGTGGGGTTAGATACTACATCACGACTATACACATGAAATGTAGTTCTACAAGTCATCGCCATGTCTTTGTTTGGGCATGCCTGTGTCTACATACCTACCTGGTATTGGTGAACCAAATCGTCAGTGTCAGGGAAAGGTCGTGTACAGACCACCCTTCAATTAGGAAATCAGACGTAGTGTGGTCATATAGCGTTAGAGCTTGAATATCAGAGACGTCGAGACGTCGTGAAAGACAGATCGCACAGTGGGTGATTTCAAGTTCGGTGCTAGTGCTAGTGCTAGTGCTAGCCCCCGAATAACAGCGTTAAATCGAGCTCCAACACCGACGGTCAGATTAACGAGGCGATACCGATCAAAATTATCGATCACCAGCACTAGGTGTTGGAATCACAGCACCGCGAGCTCCGCGGGAATTGCACGACGAAAAAAGTGATAGCGCGTAGTCAAAGTCAAATATAAAGAGATGTAGCCATGACTACTTAGTTTTGGACACATAACGAGGAAGAATGATTAAAATGCCACAAATTCCATCCCTTCTTTAGAACACAGTTATCCTAATTTTGCTCATAGGCTCAGATTTATAAAGCCATGTCGATGGTGTTCGTTTACGTTACGTGGGCGACCACTGCATTAGCATAGACTTTGCACGTAAAACGTGCAACTACTTATGGACGTATTATGAGTCTCGCACGGCAACGCTAACACCAGCACCGAACTTGAAATGACGAAAATGATAATCCCTAGGGGCTAGTGTTAGTCAATGGAGAAAAAGCACGTAAATCACCAACACAAACGGCGGAGCTCGGTTCAGCAGACGACATTCAACACCGAGCCCAGCACCAGCAACCGGAAATACGTCATAATTTTGAGGTCAACTCCCAACACCGATGTGATTTCAAGTTCAGTTTTATCGCCGGTGCTAGTGCTATCTCAGCACTAGCACTAGCACTAGCACCGAACTTGAAATCACCCAGTATGCTAGTGACATATGTGTACAAGCGCACTACGCAGCGTGCGCTTCTATACTCTGCTAGCATGCTGCGTCATCGGTAGGCCAGAGAGGTAGGCATGCATGCACTAGGAAGGTGGTACGTGCTGCTAACGACCTCGTACCTTGCCATAGAATGCCCGAGAATTCATTGCCTTGCTTGTTCATAAAATTGTTCGTAAAGTTACGCACAACTTTACGAACGCCCATACTATGGCAAGCCGAGTGTATTTCCTAACCATTGTTAATTTCAATTACATGTACGTTCAAATTTACACTTGCTAATACATGTACAAAGTGGTACAGTACCGGTAATCATTCTTTTGTACATAGATGTTAATACACGTTTTCACCTAAAGGTATACTAAATTGCATCAACGATGATAAAATATTGAAATACCAGTCTAACTTTGTTAAAACGTTCACACACACACGCACACACACACAAACACACACACACACAAAAAAAAAAAAAACATTACCAGTACCACATGTTCTTGGCGTTCATAAAGATATACGAAATGTCATGTTGTTTTGCTTTTAGTGGCGTCGCAGTCACGGTCACATTAAGACAATGTTCAACAAAGATCGTTCCCTAATTATGCGCAGGGAGCTACAGAGCAGAGGAAACATACCATTTTGTCAAGGCAATGCAGCTCTCACTGTATGATTAATGTTCGTGACTAACACTGCACTACTCCTATTTTCCTACGTACGTACAGCACCGTCATATCTTACACATGTTTAGTTCATGTCACGTACATTATTTCATAAATACACCATCTTGGGTATGAAAATTAGGGTCAAAGGTCATAAACGTTTCATCCCGTATCTTGATAAAAACATAACCTATCTCTCCATATTTTGCACATGCAAAGACCATGTTACACGAATCATTTAACAAAATAACCACTTTTTGCTCAGGATGCCATCTTGAGTGTACAAAGTGGAAACAAATGTCACTCTGTATCTTCGTTATAGTGTATACGGAATTTGGCTCGAGATATGGCAGGTCTGACTCGCTTTTCTAAATGAAATTCCAAACATCACACGGCGAATGTCCCTATAAACACAGATGAAACCTGTATGGTCATTCCTATACCGTATTTGTTGCTGTATCTTCGTTATCTAGTGTACACAGAATTTGGTACCGGTACTAAAGATGGCAAATATGACTCCCTTTTCTAAATGAGAATCCAAACATCACACGGCCAATGTCCCTATTAACACAGATGAAACCTGTTTGGTCATACATATTAGGATCAGGACAAATATCATTGATTTCCAAAGAGATCGGATCACCTAATTTGTCAGTGTTGACAAATTCCGGTTCTAGTTAGGTGATCCGAGTATCCTCTCGGATCACCTTCTGTATCTGTACGGATTCTTTGTTGGTTCTTCTTCTTTATTTCTGGACAAAAGTTGTGTATCTACGTACTCAGAAAGTACTCAGAGTATCAACTTCAAACTCATACCATATATGTATCATGTCCCAAAGACGACAAATTTTATAAAATCATAGTGATCAGTCGACCGTGACGTCACTATGACGTCATTATATGAAAACACATTCTCAATTATATCTCAATTATGGAATGGAATTTTTCAATGAAATTTACGTCACATATAGTTCAAGTCAACGTAATTCTACTCATGTTTTCAAAATTCATCTATATACTTCAAACGTGCGCGTACGCGCGCGTTGAAATATTTGTATGCTCAAATCGAGCTCAAAATTTTTTTGCACACGTTTCAGACCATTTGGAGCATTTTTTGAAAAATTGAAAAAATCGGACGGACGCGTACGCGCGCGCACATATACGTACGCACAGCTCATATGCAATGAAAATTTCCCGTTTTTTCACTTTGATCGGATGTCTGAAATGTCAAGGAATATTTCTACCAAGTTTCAAGTCAATCCCACTCAAAATGACGTCATACGGGTCCGTCAAAGTTGAAATTCCGCGCGCGCGTCAATGGCGATATACAGTGCAACAATGCCAAAAAACTGCCAATTTTAAATCCGATTTTACTCGTCAGGATGGACGGTGACCCCCCATTTTCTTTACATATTCTGAAAGCTGATGAGTTGTACATGTCATTTCATGGGTTGGCAATGCTGGAAAAATGATGAAAAGATATCAAATTTCTTAATAAATCAAAACAAGTCAATTTTCAAAATGACGTCATCAAATTTCAAGTTTACTCGAGCGTATCTCACTTATCTTTAGTCAATTTTCACCCAGATTTCAGTATGCTGTAGCTTATTTAATACTCTATCAGTTATGTAATAACACAATTTTGATTGAATGACAGCATGACCTCATAAAAATGAATTGAAAGTAACCTTGTCGAATTTGACCAGTTTACGTGTTATCTCTATGGGAGTGCAGTTTTTCTGGAAATGAAAATTGACATGACTGTCTTTTTTGAGCACTAGCTCACTTATGCTTCGGTGAATTTCTCCCAGATTTTAATATGTTGTAGCTGAGACTTTGGGCTATCGTGAATGTGCATTTTGTTTTTTCATACGATGTCGGGATCACGTCAATAAACGTGGTTGAATTTAAAGCTTATATTCGTTGTATTGAAATATTTCTTTCTTTCTGCAACTTTCTTTGCAATAACTCAAGAAAAACATACCCTATCAACACCATATTTTGTACATGCTTAGTTCATGTCACGTTCATTATTTCATAAAATAACAACTACTTGATCAGATGCCATCTTGGTTATGTAAAGTAGGGTCAAAGGTCATAAATGTTTCATCCTGTATCTTGGTGAATACATCTCCTATCTTTCCCATATTTTGCACACGTAAAGACCATGTGACAAGGATCATATCACAAAATAACCACTTTTTGCTCAGATGACATCTTGTCTTTGCAAAGTGGGGTCAAAGGTCATATGTACTTCTTTCTTTATCGTCATTATGACGTGTTATCTCTATGGGAGGGAATTTTTCTGGATGTGAAAATTGACATGATTGTCTTTATCGAGCACTAGCTCACTCACCCTTCGATGAATTTCTCCCAGATTTTAATATGTTGTAGCTGAGACTTTGCGCTATCGTAAATTGTCCTCCGTTTTTTCATACGACGTCAAAAGCACGTCGAAAAACTCGGCTTAAGTAATCAAAGCTTAGCTTCATTAGGTGATCCGAGTATCCTCTCGGATCACCTTCTGTATCTGTACGGATTCTTTGTTGGTTCTTCTTCTTTATTTCTGGACAAAAGTTGTGTATCTACGTACTCAGAAAGTACTCAGAGTATCAACTTCAAACTCATACCATATATGTATCATGTCCCAAAGACGACAAATTTTATAAAATCATAGTGATCAGTCGACCGTGACGTCACTATGACGTCATTATATGAAAACACATTCTCAATTATATCTCAATTATGGAATGGAATTTTTCAATGAAATTTACGTCACATATAGTTCAAGTCAACGTAATTCTACTCATGTTTTCAAAATTCATCTATATACTTCAAACGTGCGCGTACGCGCGCGTTGAAATATTTGTATGCTCAAATCGAGCTCAAAATTTTTTTGCACACGTTTCAGACCATTTGGAGCATTTTTTGAAAAATTGAAAAAATCGGACGGACGCGTACGCGCGCGCACATATACGTACGCACAGCTCATATGCAATGAAAATTTCCCGTTTTTTCACTTTGATCGGATGTCTGAAATGTCAAGGAATATTTCTACCAAGTTTCAAGTCAATCCCACTCAAAATGACGTCATACGGGTCCGTCAAAGTTGAAATTCCGCGCGCGCGTCAATGGCGATATACAGTGCAACAATGCCAAAAAACTGCCAATTTTAAATCCGATTTTACTCGTCAGGATGGACGGTGACCCCCCATTTTCTTTACATATTCTGAAAGCTGATGAGTTGTACATGTCATTTCATGGGTTGGCAATGCTGGAAAAATGATGAAAAGATATCAAATTTCTTAATAAATCAAAACAAGTCAATTTTCAAAATGACGTCATCAAATTTCAAGTTTACTCGAGCGTATCTCACTTATCTTTAGTCAATTTTCACCCAGATTTCAGTATGCTGTAGCTTATTTAATACTCTATCAGTTATGTAATAACACAATTTTGATTGAATGACAGCATGACCTCATAAAAATGAATTGAAAGTAACCTTGTCGAATTTGACCAGTTTACGTGTTATCTCTATGGGAGTGCAGTTTTTCTGGAAATGAAAATTGACATGACTGTCTTTTTTGAGCACTAGCTCACTTATGCTTCGGTGAATTTCTCCCAGATTTTAATATGTTGTAGCTGAGACTTTGGGCTATCGTGAATGTGCATTTTGTTTTTTCATACGATGTCGGGATCACGTCAATAAACGTGGTTGAATTTAAAGCTTATATTCGTTGTATTGAAATATTTCTTTCTTTCTGCAACTTTCTTTGCAATAACTCAAGAAAAACATACCCTATCAACACCATATTTTGTACATGCTTAGTTCATGTCACGTTCATTATTTCATAAAATAACAACTACTTGATCAGATGCCATCTTGGTTATGTAAAGTAGGGTCAAAGGTCATAAATGTTTCATCCTGTATCTTGGTGAATACATCTCCTATCTTTCCCATATTTTGCACACGTAAAGACCATGTGACAAGGATCATATCACAAAATAACCACTTTTTGCTCAGATGACATCTTGTCTTTGCAAAGTGGGGTCAAAGGTCATATGTACTTCTTTCTTTATCGTCATTATGACGTGTTATCTCTATGGGAGGGAATTTTTCTGGATGTGAAAATTGACATGATTGTCTTTATCGAGCACTAGCTCACTCACCCTTCGATGAATTTCTCCCAGATTTTAATATGTTGTAGCTGAGACTTTGCGCTATCGTAAATTGTCCTCCGTTTTTTCATACGACGTCAAAAGCACGTCGAAAAACTCGGCTTAAGTAATCAAAGCTTAGCTTCATTAGGTGATCCGAGTATCCTCTCGGATCACCTTCTGTATCTGTACGGATTCTTTGTTGGTTCTTCTTCTTTATTTCTGGACAAAAGTTGTGTATCTACGTACTCAGAAAGTACTCAGAGTATCAACTTCAAACTCATACCATATATGTATCATGTCCCAAAGACGACAAATTTTATAAAATCATAGTGATCAGTCGACCGTGACGTCACTATGACGTCATTATATGAAAACACATTCTCAATTATATCTCAATTATGGAATGGAATTTTTCAATGAAATTTACGTCACATATAGTTCAAGTCAACGTAATTCTACTCATGTTTTCAAAATTCATCTATATACTTCAAACGTGCGCGTACGCGCGCGTTGAAATATTTGTATGCTCAAATCGAGCTCAAAATTTTTTTGCACACGTTTCAGACCATTTGGAGCATTTTTTGAAAAATTGAAAAAATCGGACGGACGCGTACGCGCGCGCACATATACGTACGCACAGCTCATATGCAATGAAAATTTCCCGTTTTTTCACTTTGATCGGATGTCTGAAATGTCAAGGAATATTTCTACCAAGTTTCAAGTCAATCCCACTCAAAATGACGTCATACGGGTCCGTCAAAGTTGAAATTCCGCGCGCGCGTCAATGGCGATATACAGTGCAACAATGCCAAAAAACTGCCAATTTTAAATCCGATTTTACTCGTCAGGATGGACGGTGACCCCCCATTTTCTTTACATATTCTGAAAGCTGATGAGTTGTACATGTCATTTCATGGGTTGGCAATGCTGGAAAAATGATGAAAAGATATCAAATTTCTTAATAAATCAAAACAAGTCAATTTTCAAAATGACGTCATCAAATTTCAAGTTTACTCGAGCGTATCTCACTTATCCTTAGTCAATTTTCACCCAGATTTCAGTATGCTGTAGCTTATTTAATACTCTATCAGTTTTAATCAATCCAAAATTTCGCTGGATGAAGTCTTCACCTCGTAAAAATAGATTGAAGGTAACCTCGTCAAATTTGATCCATTTGCGAGTTATCTCTAAAGGAGTGCAGTTTTTCTTGAAATGAAAATCAACATGACTGTCTTTATCGAGCACTATCTAACTTATCCTACGGTGAATTTCTCCCAGATTTTAATGTGTTAGCTGAGACTTTGCGCTATCGGTAATGTGTCCTCCGTTTTATTTTTCATACGACGTCGAAATCACGTCGAAAAACTTCGCTTAAATTAAAGCTTAGCTTCGATGTATTTTCATATTTCTTTCTTTTTGCACATTTCTTTGCAATAACACATGAAAGACATTCCCTAGTACCCCCATATTTTGAACATGTTTAGTTCATGTGACGTACATTATTTTATAAGGTCACAACTACTTGATCGAACACCATCTTGGGTAGGTAAATTAGGGTCAAAGGTCATAAATTTATTATCCTGTATCTTGGTGAATACATCTCCTATCTTTCCAATATTTCGCACACACAAAGACCACGTTACCAAGATCATTTCACAAAATAACCAGTTTTTTTTTTAGATGCCATTTTAGCTGTGCAAAGTGGGGTCAATGGTCAAATATACTTCATTATGTATCTTCGTTATAGTGTATACCGACTTTGGTACCAAAGATGGCAGACCTGACTCTCTTTTCTGAATGAGAATCCAAATATCACATGGCCAATGTCCATAACCACAGATGAAACCTTTACGGTCATGCCTATTGGGATCAGGACTCAAATCATTGATTTTCGAAAAGAGTACTAGCTCACTTACCCTTCGGTGGATTTCTCCCAGATTTTAATATGTTGTAGCTGAGACTTTGCGCTATCGTACGTGTTCCCTTTGTTTTTCATACGGTGTCGGGATCACGTCCAAAAACGTGGTTAAAATTAAAGGTTATCTTCGATGTATTTTCATATTTCTTTCTTTCTCCAATTTTCTTTGCAATAACTCAAGAAGAATAGCCCCTATCACCCCCATATTTTGCACATGTTTAGTTCATGGTACGTACATTATTTCATAAAATAACAACTACTCTGATCAGACACCGTCTTGACATGTAAATAAGGGTCAAAGATCATAAATGTTTCATCCTGTATTTTAGTCAATACATGTCCCATCTCTCCCATATGCTGCACACGCAAAGACCATGTCACATCGATCATTTCACAATGTAATCACTTTTTGTTCAGATGCCATCTTGGCTGTGCAAAGTGGGCTCAATGATCAAATATACTTCATTCTGTATCCTCGTTATAGTGTGAACGGAATTTGGTACCATAGATGGTAGACCTGACTCCCTTTTCAAAATCAGTATCCAAACATCACACAACCAATATCCCTAAACACAGATGAAACCTGTATAGTCATGCCTATATTGGGATCAAAACTCAAACCATTGATTTTCAAAAGATCGGATCACCTAATTTGTCAGTCTTGACAAATTCCGGGTCTAGTCTTCTTCTTCTTCTTCTTCTTCTTCTTTATTTCTGGACAAAATTTGTGTAGAGGTTAGCTCAGAAAGTCCTCTTCCTATCAATTTCAAAATTATACCATATATGTATCATGTCCCAAAGACGACAGATCTAATGTATAATAGTGATCAGTCGACCGTGACGTCACTGTGACGTCATTATATGAAAACACATTCTCAATCATATCTCACTAATGGAATAGAGTTTTTCAATGAAATTTACGTCACATATATTTCAAGTTATGCGCATTCTACACATATTCTCAAAATTCATATTTTCTCTTAAAACGTGCGCGTACGCGCGCGTTGAAATATTTGTATGCTCAAATCGAGCTCAAATTTTTTTTGCACACGTTTCAGACCATTTGCAGCATTTTTTGAAAAATTGAAAAAATTGGACGGACGCGTACGCGCGCGCACATATACGCACGTACAGCTCATATGCAACAGAAATTTCCCGATTTTTTACATTTATCGGATGTCTGAAGAGTCAAGGAACATTTCTAGCAAGTTTCAAGTCAATCCAACTCAATATGACGTCATACGGGACTGTCAAAGTTGAAATCCGCGCGCGCGTCAATGGCGATATACAGTACAACAATGCCCAAAAACCGCCAATTTTAAATCCGATTTTACTCGTCAGGATGGACGGTGACCCCCCATTTTCTTTACATATTCTGAAAGCTGATGAGTTGTACATGTCAGTTTATGGGTTGGCGATACTGAAAAAGTGATTAAAAGATATCAAATTTCTTAATAAAGTAAAAAAAGTAAATTTTCAAAATGACGTCATCAATTTTCAAGTTTACTTGGGCGTATCTCACTTATCCTCTGCCAATTTTCACTCAGATTTCAGTATGTTGTAGCTTATTAAATGTTCTTTCATTAATGTAATTACAACATTTTGATTGGATGGCGGCATCACCTCGTAAAAATGGATTAAAAGTAATCTTGTCAAATTTGACCAGTTTACGTGTTATCTCTATGGGAGAGCAGTTTTTCTGGCAGTGAAAATTGACATGACTATCTTTTTCGAGCATTAGCTCACTTATGCTTCGGTGAATTTTTCCCAGATTTTAGTATGTTGTAGCTGAGACTTTGGGCTATCGTGAGTGTGCCCTCCATTTTTTCTTACGAGGCCGGCATCACGTCGAAAAACTTGGTTGAAAATGGCACGTGGCTTCGATGCAGCGTCATTTTGCTTAATACACAGGGCCTATGGAGCATGAAATAGGTCATTGCATAGCGCATCCGACTCGTAATCCTAAGGTCCCTGGTTCGAGCCTCACCCTTGCCAATATTTTTTTATTTTTTTTTCCAAACTCTTTTTTCTTCTTTTTCTTTATTTAGTCTTAATCTCCCTTCCTAACTTTATCTTTTTCTGATTTTTTAATGCTTCCCCTTCAAATTTCTATAAAATAACATAATTTTTCTTTATTTTTCTTTCTTTCTACTACATTCTGTGCAATAGATGAAGAACAACAATGGTTATCAATCCCATATTTTGCACATGTTTAGTTCATGTCACGTACATTATTTCATAAAATAACAACTTCTTGATCGGACACCATCTTGGGTATGTAAATTAGGGTCAAAGGTCATAAATGTTTCATCCTGTATCTTGGTGAATACATGTCCTATCTTTACCATATTTTGCACACGTAAAGACCATGTCACAAGGATCATTTCACAAAATAACCACTTTTTGCTCAGATGCCATCTTGGCTGTGCAAAGTGGGGTCAAAGGTCATATGTACTTCTTCCTGTATCTTCGTTATGACGTGTTATCTGTATGGGAGGGAATTTTTCTAGATGTGAAAATTGACATGATTGTCTTTATCGACGACTAGCTCATTTACCCTTCGGTGAATTTCTTCCAGATTTTAGTATGTTGTAGCCAATTTAATACTCTTTAAGTTTTGTTCATCAAAATTTTAATCGGATGATGTCTTCACCTCGTGAAAATGGATATAATGTAACCTTGTCAAATTTAACCAGTTTACGTGTTATCTCTATGGGAGGGAATTTTTCTGGAAATGAAAATTGACATGACGGTCTTTATCGAGCACTAGCTCACTTACTCCTCGGTGAATTTCTCCCAGATTTTAATATGTTGTAGCTGAGACTTTGGGCTATCGTCGGTATGCGCTCCATTTTTTCATACGACGCCGAGATCACGTCAAAAAACTTGGTTGAAATCAAACTTATCTTCGATGTATTGAGATATTTCTTTCTTTCTGCAACTTTCTTTGCAATAACTCGAGAAAAACAGCCCCTTTCATCCCCATATTTTGCACATGTTTAGTTCATGTCACGTACATTATTTCATAAAATAACAACTACTTGATCAGACACCATCTTGGGTATGTAAATTAGGGTCAAAGGTCATAAATGTTTCAACCTGTATCTTGGTGAATACATGTCCTATCTTTCCCATATTTTGCACACGTAAAGACCATGTTACAAGGATCATATCACAAAATAACCACTTTTTGCTCAGATGCCATCTTGGCTGTGCAAAGTTGGGTCAATGGTCAAAATACTTCATTCTGTATCTTCGTTATAGTGTATACAGAATTTGGTACCAAAGATGGCAGACCTGACTCTCTTTTCTAAATGAGAATCCAAACATCACACGGCCAATGTCTCTAAACACAGATGAAACGTATATGGTCATGTCTATTGCGATCAGGACTCGAATCATTGATTTAAAAAAAAATCGGATCACCTAATTTGTCAGTCTTGACAAATTCCAAGTCTAGTTAGGTGATCCGAGTATCCTCTCGGATCACCTTCTGTATCTGTACGGATTCTTTGTTGGTGGTTCTTCTTCTTCTTCTTTCTTTATTTCTGGACAAATTTTGTGTATCGATTAGCTCAAAAAGTATTCTTCCTATCAATGTCAAAATTATACCATATATGTATCATGTCCCAAAGACGACGGGTCTAATAAAATCATAGTGATCAGTCGACCGTGACGTCACTATGACGTCATTATATGAAAACACATTCTCAATCATATCTCATCAATGGAATGGAATTTTTCAATGAAATTTACGTCACATATATTTCAAGTTATGCGGATTCTACTCATATTCTCAAAATTCATATTTTTTCTTAAAACGTGCGCGTACGCGCGCGTTGAAATATTTGTATGCTCAAATCGAGCTCAAATTTTTTTTGCACACGTTTCAGACCATTTGCAGCATTTTTTGAAAAATTGAAAAAATTGGACGGACGCGTACGCGCGCGCACATATACGCACGCACAGCTCATATGCAATGGAAATTTCCCATTTTTTCACACTTATTGGATGCCTGAAATGTCAAGTAATATTTCTACCAAGTTTCAAGTCAATCCGACTCAATATGACGTCATACGGACCCGTCAAAGTTGAAATTCCGCGCGCGCGTCAATGGCGATATACAGTGCAACAATGCCAAAAAACCGCCAATTTTAAATCCGATTTTACTCGTCAGGATGGACGGTGACCCCCCATTTTCTTGACATATTCTGAAAGCTGATGAGTTGTACATGTCAATTCATGGGTTGGCGATGCTGGAAAAATGATTAGAAGATATCAAATTTCTTAATACAATTAAAAAAGTAAATTTTAAAAATGACGTCATCAAATTTCAAGTTCACTCGAGCGTATCTCACTTATCCTTTGCCAATTTTCACCCAGATTTCAGTATGTTGTAGCTTATTAAATGGTCTTTCATAAATGTAATAACAACATTTTGATTGGATGCCGGTATCACCTCGTAAAAATGGATTGAAAGTAATCTTGTCAAATTTGACCAGTTTACGTGTTATCTCTGAGGGAGTGCAGTTTTTCTAGAAATGAAAATTGACATGACTGTCTTTTTCGAGCACTAGCTCACTTATGCTTCGGTGAATTTCTCCCAGATTTCGATATGTTGTAGCTGAGACTTTGCGCTATCGTAAGTGTGCCCTTCGTTTTTTCATACGGTGTCGGGATCATGTCCAAAAACTTGGTTGAAATTAAAGCTTATCTTCGATGTATTGAGATATTCCTTTCTTTTTGCAACTTTCTTTACAATAACTCAAGAAAAACAAGCTCTATCAGCCCAATATTTTGCACATGTTTAGTTCATGTCACGTACATTATTTCATATAATAACAACTTTTTGCTCAGACGTCATCTTGGGTATGTAAATTAGGGTCAAAGGTCATAAATGTATCATCTTGTATCTTGGTGAATACATGTCCAATCTTTTTCATATTTTGCACACGCAACGACCATGTTACAAGGATCATTTCACAAAATAACCACTTTTTGCTCAGATGCCATCTTGGCTGTGCAAAGTGGGGTCAAAGGTCATATGTACTTCTTTCTTTATCTTCGTTATGACGTGTTATCTCTATGGGAGGGGATTTTTGTAGATGTGAAAATTGACATGATTGTCTTTATCGAGCACTAGCTCACTTATGCTTCGGTGAATTTCTCCCAGATTTTAATATGTTGTAGCTGAGCCTTTGGGCTATCGAAAATGTGTCCTTTATTTTTCATACGATGTCGGGATCACGTCCAAAAACTTGGTTGAAATTAAAGCTGATCTTCGATGTATTGAGATATTTCTTTCTTTCTGCAACTTTCTTTACAATAACTCAAGAAAAACAGGCCTTATCACCCCCATATTTTGCACATGTTTAGTTCATGTCACGTACATTATTTCATACAATTACAACTACTTGATCAGACGTCATCTTGGGTATGTAAATTAGGGTCAAAGGTCATAAATGTATCATCCTGTATCTTGGTGAATACATGTCCTATCTTTCCCATATTTTGCACACGTAAAGACCATGTTACAAGGATCATTTCACAAAATAACCACTTTTTGCTCAGATGCCATCTTGTCTGTGCAAAGTTGGGTCAAAGGTCAAATATACTTCATTCTGTATCTTCGTTAGTGTATACGGAATTGTGTACCATAGATGGCAGGTCTGACTCCCTTTTCTAAATGAGAATCCAAACATCACACGGCCAATGTCCACTAAACACAGATGAAACCGGTATGGTCATGCCTATTGGTATCAGGAGACTCAAATCGTTGATTTACGAACAGATCGGATCACCTAATTTGTCAGTCTTGACAAATTCCGAGTCTAGTTAGGTGATCCGAGTATCCTCTCGGATCACCTTCTGTATCTGTACGGATTCTTTGTTTTTCTTCTTCTTTATTTCTCCTCAAAAGTTGTGTATCGATTAGCTCAGAAAGTGCTCCTCGTATAAATTTCAAAATTATACCATATATGTATCGTCTCCCAAAGACGGCAATCGAACTAAAATCAAAGTGATCAGTCGACCGTGACGTCACTATGACGTCATTATATGAAAACACATTCTCAATCATATCTCAATAATGGAATGGAATTTTTAAATGAAATTTACGTCACATATATTTCAAGTTATGTGCATTCTACTCAAATTCTCAAAATTTATATTTTCTCTTAAAACGTGCGCGTACGCGCGCGTTGAAATATTTGTATGCTCAAATCGAGCTCAAAATTTTTTTGCACACGTTTCAGACCATTTGGAGCATTTTTTGAAAAATTGAAAAAATCGGACGGACGCGTACGCGCGCGCACATATACGCACGCACAGCTCATATGCAATGAAAATTTCCCGTTTTTTCACTTTGATCGGATGTCTGAAATGTCAAGGAATATTTCTACCAAGTTTCAAGTCAATCCCACTCAAAATGACGTCATACGGGTCCGTCAAAGTTGAAATTCCGCGCGCGCGTCAATGGCGATATACAGTGCAACAATGCCAAAAAACTGCCAATTTTAAATCCGATTTTACTCGTCAGGATGGACGGTGACCCCCCATTTTCTTTACATATTCTGAAAGCTGATGAGTTGTACATGTCATTTCATGGGTTGGCAATGCTGGAAAAATGATGAAAAGATATCAAATTTCTTAATAAATCAAAACAAGTAAATTTTCAAAATGACGTCATCAAATTTCAAGTTTACTCGAGCGTATCTCACTTATCCTTAGTCAATTTTCACCCAGATTTCAGTATGCTGTAGCTTATTTAATACTCTATCAGTTATGTAATAACACAATTTTGATTGAATGACAGCATGACCTCATAAAAATGAATTGAAAGTAACCTTGTCGAATTTGACCAGTTTACGTGTTATCTCTATGGGAGTGCAGTTTTTCTGGAAATGAAAATTGACATGACTGTCTTTTTCGAGCACTAGCTCACTTATGCTTCGGTGAATTTCTCCCAGATTTTAATATGTTGTAGCTGAGACTTTGGGCTATCGGTAATGTGCATTTTGTTTTTTCATACGATGTCGGGATCACGTCAATAAACGTGGTTGAAATTAAAGCTTATATTCGTTGTATTGAAATATTTCTTTCCTTCTGCAACTTTCTTTGCAATAACTCAAGAAAAACATACCCTATCAACACCATATTTTGTACATGCTTAGTTCATGTCACGTTCATTATTTCATAAAATAGCAACTACTTGATCAGATGCCATCTTGGTTATGTAAAGTAGGGTCAAAGGTCATAAATGTTTCATCCTGTATCTTGGTGAATACATGTCCTATCTTTCCCATATTTTGCACACGTAAAGACCATGTGACAAGGATCATATCACAAAATAACCACTTTTTGCTCAGATGACATCTTGTCTGTGCAAAGTGGGGTTAAAGGTCATATGTACTTCTTTCTTTATCGTCATTATGACGTGTTATCTCTATGGGAGGGAATTTTTCTAGATGTGAAAATTGACATGATTGTCTTTATCGAGCACTAGCTCACTCACCCTTCGATGAATTTCTCCCAGATTTTAATATGTTGTAGCTGAGACTTTGCGCTATCGCAATATGTCCTCCGTTTTTTCATACGACGTCAAAAGCACGTCGAAAAACTCGGCTTAAGTAATCAAAGCTTAGCTTCATTAGGTGATCCGAGTATCCTCTCGGATCACCTTCTGTATCTGTACGGATTCTTTGTTTTTAGGTGATCCGAGAATCCTCTCGGATCACCTTCTGTATCTGTACGGATTCTTTGGGTGTTCTTCTTTTTCTTCTTCTTTATTTCTCCTCAAAAGTTGTGTATCGATTAGCTCAGAAAGTGCTCTTCCTATCAATGTCAAAATTATACCATATATGCATCATGTCCCAAAGACGACAAATTTTATAAAATCGTAGTGATCAGTGGACCGTGACGTCATTATGACGTCATTATATGAAAACACATTTTCATTCATATCTCATTAATGGAATGGAAATTTTCAATGAAATTTACGTCACATATATTTCAAGTCAAGCGCATTCTACTCATATTATCAAAATTCATATTTATTATTAAAACGTGCGCGTACGCGCGCGTTGAAATATTTGTATGCTCCAATCGAGCTCAAAATCTTTTTGCACACGTTTCAGACCATTTGGAGCATTTTTTGAAAAATTGAAAAAATCGGACGGACGCGTACGCGCGCGCACATATACGCACGCACAGCTCATATGCAATGAAAATTTCCCGTTTTTTCACTTTGATCGGATGTCTGAAATGTCAAGGAATATTTCTACCAAGTTTCAAGTCAATCCCACCTAAAATGACGTCATACGGGTCCGTCAAAGTTGAAATTCCGCGCGCGCGTCAATGGCGATATACAGTGCAACAATGCCAAAAAACTTCCAATTTTAAATCCGATTTTACTCGTCAGGATGGACGGTGACCCCCCATTTTCTTTACATATTCTGAAAGCTGATGAGTTGTACATGTCATTTCATGGGTTGGCAATGCTGAAAAAATGATTAAAAGGTATCAAATTTCTTAATAAAGTAAAAAAAGTAAATTTTCAAAATGACGTCATCAAATTTCAAGTTCATTTAAGCATATCTCACTTATTCTTTAGTTGATTTTGGTCCAAATTTCAATATGTTGTAGCTTATTAAATGGTCTTTCAGATATATAATAACAACAATTTGATTGGATGACGGCATCACCTCGTAAAAAGGGATTCAAAGTAACATTGTTAAATTTGACCAGTTTACGTGTTATCTCTATGGGAGTGCAGTTTTTCTGGAAATGAAAACTGACATGACTATCTTTATCGAGCACTAGCTCACTTATGCTTCGGTGAATTTCTCCCATATTTTAGTATGTTGTAGCTGAGACTTTGGGCTATCGTTAGTGTGCCCTTCGTTTTTTCATACGGAGTCGGCATCATGCCCAAAAACCTGGTTGAAATTAAAGCTTATCTTCCATTTTTTTTTCATATTCCTTTCTTTCTGCAACTTTCTTTGCAATAACTCAAGAAAAACAAGCTCTATCAGCCCAATATTTTGCACATGTTTAGTTTATGTCACGTACATTATTTCATAAAATAACAACTACTTGATCGGGCACCTTCTTGGGTATGTAAATTAGGGTCAAAGGTCAAAAATGTTTCATCCTGTATCTTGGTGAATACATGTCTTATCTTTCCCATATTTTGCATACGTAAAGACCATGTTACAAGAATCATTTCACAAAATAACCACTTTTTGCTCAGACGCCATCTTGTCTGTGCAAAGTAGGGTCAAAGGTCATATGTACTTCTTTCTTTATCTTCATTATGACGTGTTATCTCTATGGGAGGGAATTTTTCTAGATGTGAAAATTGACATGATTGTCTTTATCTACGACTAGCTCACTTACCCTTCGGTGAATTTCTTCCAGATTTTAGTATGTTGTAGCCAATTTAATACTCTTTAAGTTCTATTCCATCAAAGATTTAATCGGATGATGTCTTCACCTCGTGAAAATGGATATAATGTAACCTTGTCAAATTTAACCAGTTTACGTGTTATCTCTATGGGAGGGAATTTTTCTGGAAATGAAAATTGACATGGCGGTCTTTATCGAGCACGAGTTCACTTACTCTTCGGTGAATTTCTCCCAGATTTTAATATGTTGTAGCTGAGACTATGGGCTATCGTCACTGTTCTCTCCAATTTTTCATACGACGCCGAGATCACGTCAAAAAACTTGGTTGAAATCAATCTTATCTTCGATGTATTGAGATATTTCTTTCTTTCTGCAACTTTCTTTGCAATAACTCGAGAAAAACAGCCCCTTTCATCCCCATATTTTGCACATGTTTAGTTCATGTCACGTACATTATTTCATAAAATAACAATTACTTGATCAGACACCATCTTGGGTATGTAAATTAGGGTCAAAGGTCATAAATGTTTCAACCTGTATCTTGGTGAATACATGTCCTATCTTTCCCATATTTTGCACACGTAAAGACCATGTTACAAGAATCATTTCACAAAATAACCACTTTTTGCTCAGATGCCATCTTGGCTGTGCAAAGTTGGGTCAATGGTCAAAATACTTCATTCTGTATCTTCGTTATAGTGTATACAGAATTTGGTACCAAAGATGGCAGACCTGACTCTCTTTTCTAAATGAGAATCCAAACATCACACGGCCAATGTCTCTAAACACAGATGAAACGTATATGGTCATGTCTATTGCGATCAGGACTCGAATCATTGATTAAAAAAAAATCGGATCACCTAATTTGTCAGTCTTGACAAATTCCAAGTCTAGTGTTAAACTTCCCGTTGTCACAAAAAAGTTCTTTCTCCTCAAATGTTGTGTAGAGGTTAGCTCAGAAAGTCCTCATCCTATCAATGTCAAAATTCTACCATATATGTATCATGTCCCAAAGACGACAGATCTAATAAAATCAAAGTGATCAGTCGACCGTGACGTCACTATGACGTCATTATATGAAAACACATTGTCATTCATATCTCATTAATGGAATGGAATTTTTCAATGAAATTTACGTCACATATATTTCAAGTTATGCACATTCTACTCATGTTCTCAAAATTCATGTTTTCTTAAAACGTGCGCTTACGCGCGCGTTGAAATATTTGTATGCTCCAATTGAGCTCAAAATTTTTTTGCACACGTTTCAGACCATTTGTAGCATTTTTTGGAAAATTGAAAAAATCGGACGGACGCGTACGCGCGCGCACATACACGCACGCACAGCTCATATGCAATATAAATTTCCCGTTTTTACACTCAGATCGGATGTCTGAAATGTCAAGGAATATTTCGACCAAGTTTCAAATCAATCCGACTCAATATGACGTCATACGGGCCCGTCAAAGTTGAAATTCCGCGCGCGCGTCAATGGCGATATACAGTGCAACAATGCCAAAAAACTGCCAATTTTTAATCCGATTTTACTCGTCAGGATGGACGGTGACCCCCCATTTTCTTTACATATTCTGAAAGCTGATGAGTTGTACATATCATTTCATGGGTTGGCAATGCTGGAAAAATGATTAAAATATATCAAATTTCTTAATAAAGTTAAAGAAGTAAATTTTCAAAATGACGTCATCAAATTTCAAGTTCATTCAAGCATATCTCACTTATTCTTTAGTTGATTTTCGTCCAAATTTCAATATGTTGTAGCTTTTTAAATGGTCTTTCAGATATATAATAAAAACAATTTGATTGGATGACAGCATCACATCGTAAAAAGGGATTAAAAGTAACATTGTTAAATTTGACCAGTTTACGTGTTATCTCTATGGGAGTGCAGTTTTTCTGGAAATGAAAACTGACATGACTATCTTTATCGAGCACTAGCTCACTTATGCTTCGGTGAATTTCTCCCATATTTTAGTATGTTGTAGCTGAGACTTTGGGCTATCGTAAGTGTGCCCTTCGTTTTTTCATACGGAGTCGGCATCATGCCCAAAAACTTGGTTGAGATTAAAGCTTATCTTCCATGTATTTTCATATTCCTTTCTTTCTGCAACTTTCTTTGCAATAACTCAAGAAAAACAAGCTCTATCAGCCCAATATTTTGCACATGTTTAGTTTATGTCACGTACATTATTTCATAAAATAAAAACTACTTGATCGGGCACCTTCTTGGGTATGTAAATTAGGGTCAAAGGTCAAAAATGTTTCATCCTGTATCTTGGTGAATACATGTCTTATCTTTCCCATATTTTGCATACGTAAAGACCATGTTACAAGAATCATTTCACAAAATAACCACTTTTTGCGCAGACGCCATCTTGTCTGTGCAAAGTAGGGTCAAAGGTCATATGTACTTCTTTCTTTATCTTCATTATGACGTGTTATCTCTATGGGAGGGAATTTTTCTAGATGTGAAAATTGACATGATTGTCTTTATCGACGACTAGCTCAATTACCCTTCGGTGAATTTCTTCCAGATTTTAGTATGTTGTAGCCAATGTAATACTCTTTAAGTTTTCTTCAATCAAAGTTTTAATCGGATGATGTCTTCACCTCGTGAAAATAGATATAATGTAACCTTGTCAAATTTAACCAGTTTACGTGTTATCTCTATGGGAGGGAATTTTTCTGGAAATGAAAATTGACATGACGGTCTTTATCGAACACTAGCTCACTTACTCTTCGGTGAATTTCTCCCAGATTTTAATATGTTGTAGCTCAGACTTTGGGCTATCGTGACTATACCCTGCATTTTTTCATACGACGCCGAGATCACGTCAAAAAACTTGGTTGAAATCAAACTTATCTTCGATGTATTGAGATATTTCTTTCTTTCTGCAACTTTCTTTGCAATAACTCAAGAAAAACAGCCCCTATCACGCCCATATTTTGCATATGTTTAGTTCATGTCACTTACATTATATCATAAAATAACATTGATCAGACACCATCTTGGGTATGTAAATTAGGGTCAAAGGTCATAAATGTTTCAACCTGTATCTTGGTGAATACATGTCCTATCTTTCCCATATTTTGCACACGTAAAGAGCATGTTACAAGGATCATTTCACAAAATAACAATTTTTTGCTCAGATGCCATCTTGTCTGTGCAAATTGGGGTCAAAGGTCAAATATACTTCATTCTGTATCTTCGTTAGTGTATACGGAATTGTGTACCATAGATGGCAGGTCTGACTCCCTTTTCTAAATGAGAATCCAAACATCACACGGCCAATGTCCACTAAACACAGATGAAACCGGTATGGTCATGCCTATTGGGATCAGGAGACTCAAATCGTTGATTTACGAACAGATCGGATCACCTAATTTGTCAGTGTTGACAAATTCCAAGTCTAGTTCTTCTTCTTTATTTCTCCTCAAAAGTTGTGTATCGATTAGCTCAGAAAGTGCTCCTCCTATCAATTTCAAAATTATACCATATATATATCGTCTCCCAAAGACGGCAATCGAACTAAAATCAAAGTGATCAGTCGACCGTGACGTCACTATGACGTCATTATATGAAAACACATTCTCAATCATATCTCATTAATGGAATGGAATTTTTAAATGAAATTTACGTCACATATATTTCAAGTTATGCGCATTCTACTCATATTCTCAAAATTCATATTTTCTCTTAAAACGTGCGCGTACGCGCGCGTTGAAATATTTGTATGCTCAAATCGAGCTCAAATTTTTTTTGCACACGTTTCAGACCATTTGCAGCATTTTTTGAAAAATTGAAAAAATTGGACGGACGCGTACGCGCGCGCACATATTCGCACACACAGCTCATATGCAATGGAAATTTTCCGTTTTTTTACACTTATCGGATGCCTAAAATGTCAAGGAATATTTCTACCAAGTTTCAAGTCAATCCGACTCAATATGACGTCATATGGGCCCGTCAAAGTTGAAATTCCGCGCGCGCGTCAATGGCGATATACAGTGCAACGATGCCAAAAAAACGCCAATTTTAAATCCGATTTTACTCGTCAGGATGGACGGTAACCCCCCATTTTCTTTACATATTCTGAAAGCTGATGAGTTGGACATGTTATTTCATGGGTTGGCGATGCTGGCAAAATGATTAAAAGATATCAAATTTCTCAATAAAGTAAAAAAAGTAAATTTTCAAAATGACGTCATCAAATTTCAAGTTCACTCGTGCGTATCCCACTTATCCTTTGCCAATTTACATCTAGATTTCAGTATGTTGTAGCTTATTGAATGATCTTTCATTAATATAATTACAACATTTTGATTGGATGACGGCATCACCTCGTAAAAATGGATTGAAAGTAATATTGTCAAATTTGACCAGTTTACGTGTTATGTCTATGGGAGTGCAGTTTTTCTGGCAGTGAAAATTGACATGACTATCTTTTTCGAGCACTAGCTCATTAATGCTTCGGTGAATTTCTCCCAGATTTTAGTATGTTGTAGCTCAGACTTTGGGCTATCGTGAATGTGCCCTCCATTTTTTCATACAATGTCGGCATCACGTCGAAAAACTTGGTTGAAAATGGCACGAGGCTTCGATGCAGCGTCATTTTGCTTAATACACAGGGCCTATGGAGAATGAAATAGGTCATTGCGTAGCGCATCCGACTCGTAATCCTAAGGTCCCTGGTTCGAGGCTCACCCCTGCCAATATTTTTTTTGAATTTTTTTAAACACGTTTTTACTTCTTTTTCTTTAGTTAATCTTAATCTCCCTTTCCTTACTTTATCTTTTTCTGATTTTTTTATGCTTCTCCTTCAAATTTCTATAAAATAACATATTTTTTTCTTTATTTTTCTTTCTTTCTACTACTTTCTGTGCAATAGATGAACAACAACAATGGCTATCAATCCCATATTTTGCACATGTTTAGTATATACATGTCACGTACATTATTTCATAAAATAACAACTACTTGATCGGACACCATCTTGGGTATGTAAATTAGGGTCAAAGGTCATAAATGTTTCATCCTGTATCTTGGTGAATACCTGTCCTATCTTTCCCATATTTTGCACACGCAAAGACCATGTTACAAGAATCATTTCACGAAATAATCACTTTTTACTTTGACGCCATCTTGGGTCTACAAAGTGAGGTCAAAGGTCAAATATACTTCATTCTGTATTTCCGTTAGTGTATACGGAATTCGGTACCAAAGATGGCAGGTCTCACTCCCTTTTCTAAATGAGAATCCAAACATCACACTACCAATGTCCCGTCAACACAGATGAAACCTGTATGGTCATGAATATTTGGATCAGGACTCAAATCATTGATTTTCGAAGAGATCGGATCACCTAATTTGTCAGTGTTGACAAATTCCGGTTCTAGTTAGGTGATCCGAGTATCCTCTCGGATCACCTTCTGTTTTTGTACGGATTCTTTCTTCTTCTTCTTCTTCTTTTTCTTCTTTCTCCCCAAAAGTTGTGCATCGATTAGCTCAGAAAGTCCTCTTCCTATCAATTTCAAACTTATACCATATATGTATTGTCTCCCAAAGACGGCAATCGAACTAAAATCAAAGTGATCAGTCGACCGTGACGTCACTATGACGTCATTATATGAAAACACATTCTCAATCATATCTCATTAATTGAATGGAATTTTTCAATGAAATTTACGTCACATATATTTCAAGTCAAGCACATTCTATTCATATTCTCAAAATTCATCTATACCTTAAAACGTGCGCGTACGCGCGCGTTGAAATATTTGTATGCTCAAATCGAGCTCAAATTTTTTTTGCACACGTTTCAGACCATTTGGAGCATTTTTTGAAAAATTGAAAAAAATTTACGGACGCGTACGCGCGCGCGCATATACGCACGCACAGCTCATATGCAATAGAAATTTCCCGTTTTTTCACACTTATCGCCTGCCTGAAATATCAGGGAATATGTCTACCAAGTTTCAAGTCAATTCGACTCAATATGACGTCATAAGGGCCCGTCAAAGTTGAAATTCCGCGCGCGCGTCAATGGCGATATACAGTGCAACAATGCCAAAAAACCGCCAATTTTAAATCCGATTTTACTCGTCAGGATGGACGGTGACCCCCCATTTTCTTTACATATTCTGAAAGCTGATGAGTTGTACATGTCATTTCATGGGTTGGCGATGCTGGAAAAATGATTAAAAGATATCAAATTTCTTAATAAAATAAAAAGAGCAAATTTTCAAAATGACGTCATCAAATTACAAGTTCACTCGAGCGTATCTCACTTATCCTTGGCTAATTTTCACCCAGATTTCAGTATGTTGCAGCTTACTAAATGCTCTTTCATTAATATATTAACAACATTTTGATTAGATGACGGCATCACCTCGGAATATTGGATTGAAAGTAATCTTGTCAAATTTGACCAGTTTACGTGTTATCTTAATGGGAGTGCAGTTTTTCTGGAAATGAAAATTGACATGACTATCTTTTTCGAGCACTAGCTCACCTATGCTTCGGTGAATTTCTCTAAGATTGTACTATGTTGTAGCTGAGACTTTGGGCTATCTTAAGTGTGCCCTTCATTTTTTCATACGGTATCGGGATCATGTCCAAAAACTTGGTTGAAATCAAAGCCTATCTTCTATGTATTTTCATATTTCTTTCTTTTTCCAACTTTCTTTGCAATAACTCAAGAAAAAACATACTCTATCACCACCATATTTTGCACATGTTTAGTTCATGTCACGTACATTATTTCATAAAATAACAACTACTTGATCAGACGCCATCTTGGGTATGTAAATTAGGGTCAAAGGTCATAAATGTTTCATCCTGTATCTTGGTGAATACATGTTCTATCTTCCCCATATTTTGCACACGTAAAGACCGTGTTACAAGGATCATTTCACAAAATAACCACTTTTTGCTCAGATGCCATCTTGTCTGTGCAGATCGGGGTCAAAGGTCATATGCACTTCTTTCTTTATCTTCGTTATGACGTGTTATCTCTATGGGAGGGAATTTTTCTAGATGTGAAAATTGACATGATTGCCTTTATCGAGCACTAGCTCACTTACCCTTCGGTGAATTTCTCCCAGATTTTAATATGTTGTAGCTGAGACTTTCCGCTATCGTACGTGTCCCCTTTGTTTTCATATGGTGTCGGGATCACGTCCAAAAAAGTGGTTGAAATTAAAGATTATCTTCGATGTATTTTCATATTTCTTTCTTTTTCCAACTTTCTTTGCAATAACTCAAGAAAAACAGCCCCTATCATCCCCATATTTTGCACATGTTTAGTTAATGTCACGTACATTATTTCATAAAATAACAACTACTTGATCAGACACCATCTTGGGTATATAAATTAGGGTCAAAGGTCATAAATGTTTCATCCTGTATCTTGGTGAATACATGTCTTATCTTTCCCATATGTTGCACACGCAAAGACCATGTTACAAGAATAATTTCACAAAATAACCACTTTTTGCTCAGATGCCATCTTGGGGGTGCAAAGTGGGGTCAAAGGTCAAATATAGTTCATTCTGCTTCTTTGATAGTGTATACGGAATTCGGTACCCAAGATGGCAGGTCTGACTCCCTTTTCAAAATGAGAATCCAAACATCACACGACCAATGTCCCTAATCTCAGGTGAAAGCTCGAATCATTGATTTTTAAAAAAAAAAAAAATCGGATCACCTAATTTGTCAGTCTTGACAAATTCCGAGTCTAGTTAGGTGATCCGAGTATCCTCTCGGATCACCTTCTGTATCTGTACGGATTCTTTGTTCTTCTTTTTCTTCTTCTTTATTTCTCCTCAAAAGTTGTGTTTCGATTAGCTCAGAAAGTGTTCCTCCTATCAATTTCAAAATTATACCATATATGTATCATGTCCCAAAGTCGACAAATTTTATAAAATCAGAGTGATCAGTCAACCGTGACGTCACTATGACGTCATTATATGAAAACACATTTTCATGCATATCTCATTAATGGACAGGAATTTTTCAATGAAATTTACGTCACATATATTTCAAGTCAAGCGCATTCTACTCATATTATCAAAATTCACATTTATTATTAAAAAGTGCGCGTACGCGCGCGTTGAAATATTTGTATGCTCAAATCGAGCTCAAATTTTTTTTGCACACGTTTCAGACCATTTGGAGCATTTTTTGAAAAATTGAAAAAATTGGACGGACGCGTACGCGCGCGCACATATACGCACGCACAGCTCATATGCAATAGAAATTTCCCGTTTTTTCACACGGATCGGATGTCTGAAATATTAAGGAATGCTTCTACCAAGTTTCAAGTCAATCCGACTCAATATGACGTCATACGGGCCCGTCAAAGTTGAAATTCCGCGCGCGCGTCAATGGCGATATACAGTGCAACAATGCCAAAAAACCGCCAATTTTAAATCCGATTTAACTCGTCAGGATGGACGGTAACCCTCCATTTTCTTTACATATTTTGAAAGCTGATGAGTTGTACATATCATTTCATGGGTTGGCGATACTGAAAAAAATGATTAAAAGATATCAAATTTCTTAATAAAGTTAGAAAAGTAAATTTTCAAAATGACGTCATCAAATTTCAAGTTCACTCGAGCGTATCTCACTTATCCTTTGCCAATTTTCACACAAATTTCAGTATGTTGTAGCTTATTAAATGCTTTCTCATTAATATATTAACAGCATTTTGATTGGATGACGGCATCACCTCGTAAAAATGGATTCAAAGTAATCTTGTCAAATTTGACCATTTTACGTGTTATCTCTATGGGAGTGCAGTTTTTCTGGAAATGAAAATTGACATGACTATCTTTCTCGAGCTCTATCTCACTTATGCTTCGGTGAATTTCTCCCAAATTTTAGTATGTTGTAGCTGAGACTTTGGGCTATCGTAAGTGTGCCCTTCATTTTTTCATACGACGTCGGCATCACGTCAAAAAATTTGGTTGAAATTAAGGCTTATCTTCGATGTATTGAGATATTTCTTCCTTTCTGCAACTTTCTTTGCAATAACTCAAGAAAGACAGCCCCTATCACCCCCATATTTTGCACATGTTTAGTTCATGTCACGTACATTATTTCATAAAATAACAACTACTTGATCGGACACCATCTTGGGTATGTAAATTAGGGTCAAAGGTCATAAATATTTCATCCTGTATCTTAGTAAATACATGTCCTATCTTTCCCATATTTTGCACACGTAAAGACCATGTTACAAGGATCATTTCACAAAATAACCACTTTTTGCTCAGATGCCATCTTGTCTGTGCAAAGTGGGGTCAAAGGTCATATGTACTTTTTTCTGTATCTTCGTTATGACGTGTTATCTCTATGGGAGGGAATTTTTCTAGATGTGAAATTTGACATGATTGTCTTTATCGAGCACTAGCTCACTTACCCTTCGGTGAATTTCTCCCAGATTTTAATATGTTGTAGCTGAAACTTTCCGCTATCAGAAATATGCGTTTTGTTTTTTCAAACGATGTCTGGATCATGCTAAAAAACTTGGTTGAAATTAAAGCTTATCTTCGATGTATTCAGATATTTCTTTCTTTCTGCAACTTTCTTTGCAATAACTCAAGAAAAACAGCCTCTATGACCCCCATATTTTGTACATGTTTAGTTCATGTCACGTACATTATTTCATAAAATAACAACTACTTGATCGGACACCATCTTGGGTATGTAAATTAGGGTCAAAGGTCATAAATGTTTCATCCTGTATCTTGGTGAATACTTGTCCTATCTTTCCCATATTTTGCACACGCAAGGACAATGTTACAAGAATCATTTCATAAAATAACTACTTTTTGCTCAGATGCCATCTTTGGTGTCCAAAATGGGGTCAAAGGTCAAATATACTTCATTCTGTATCTTCGTTAGTGCATACGGAATTCGGTACCAAAGATGGCAGGTCTGACTCCCTTTTCTAAATGAGACTCCAAACATCACATGGCCAATGTCCTCTCAACACAGATGAAACCTGTATGGTCATGCCTATTGGGATCAGGACTGAAATCATTGATTTCCCAATAGATCGGATCACCTAATTTGTCAGTGTTGACAAATTCCGAGTCTAGTTGGGTCTTCTTCTTCTTCTTCTTCTTTCTTTATTTCTGGACAAAATTTGTGTATCGATTAGCTCAGAAAGTGTTCTTCCTATCAATGTCAAAATTATACCATATATGAATCATGTCCCAAAGACGACGGGTCAAATAAAATCATAGTGATCAGTCGACCGTGACGTCACTATGACGTCATTATATGAAAACACATTTTCATTCATATCTCATTAATGGAATGGAGTTTTTCAATGAAATTTACGTCACATATATTTCAAGTTATGCGGATTCTACTCATATTCTCAAAATTCATATTTTCTCTTAAAACGTGCGCGTACGCGCGCGTAGAAATATTTGTATGCTCAAATCGAGCTCAAAATTTTTTTGCACACGTTTCAGACCATTTGGAGCATTTTTTGAAAAATTGAAAAAATTGGACGGACGCGTACGCGCGCGCATATATACGCACGCACAGCTCATATGCAATAGAAATTTCCCGTTTTTTCACACTTATCGGATGCCTGAAATGTCAAGGAATATTTCTACCAAGTTTCAAGTCAATCCGACTCAATATGACGTCATACAGACCCGTCAAAGTTGAAATTCCGCGCGCGCGTCAATGGCGATATACAGTCCAACAATGCCAAAAAACCGCCAATTTCAAATCCGATTTTACTCGTCAGGATGGACGGTGACCCCCCATTTTCTTTACATATTCTGAAAGCTGATGAGTTGTACATGTCATTTCATGGGTTGACGATGCTGAAAAAATGATTAAAAGATATCAAATTTCTTAATAAAGTAAAAAAAGTAAATTTTCAAAATGACGTCATCAAATTTTAAGTTCATTCGAGCGTATCTCACTAATCCTTTGCCAATTTTCACCTAGATTTCAGTATGTTGTAGCTTATTAAATGCTCTTTCGGTAATATAATAACAACATTTTGATTGGATGACGGCATCATCTCGTAAAAATGGATTAAAAGTAACATTGTTAAATTTGACCAGTTTACGTGTTATCTCTATGGGAGTGCAGTTTTTCTGGAAATGAAAACTGACATGACTATCTTTATCGAGCACTAGCTCACTTATGCTTCGGTGAATTTCTCCCATATTTTAGTATGTTGTAGCTGAGACTTTGGGCTATCGTAAGTGTGCCCTTCGTTTTTTCACACGGAGTCGGCATCATGCCCAAAAACTTGGTTGAAATTAAAGCTTATCTTCCATGTATTTTCATATTCCTTTCTTTCTGCAACTTTCTTTGCAATAACTCAAGAAAAACAAGCTCTATCAGCCCAATATTTTGCACATGTTTAGTTTATGTCACGTACATTATTTCATAAAATAACAACTACTTGATCGGACACCTTCTTGGGTATGTAAATTAGGGTCAAAGGTCAAAATTGTTTCATCCTGTATCTTGGTGAATACATGTCTTATCTTTCCCATATTTTGCATACGTAAAGAACATGTTACAAGAATCATTTCACAAAATAACCACTTTTTGCTCAGACGCCATCTTGTCTGTGCAAAGTAGGGTCAAAGGTCATATGTACTTCTTTCTTTATCTTCATTATCACGTGTTATCTCTATGGGAGGGAATTTTTCTAGATGTGAAAATTGACATGATTGTCTTTATCGACGACTAACTCAATTACCCTTTGGTGAATTTCTTCCAGATTTTAGTATGTTGTAGCCAATGTAATACTCTTTAAGTTTTCGGATGATGTCTTCACCTCGTGAAATTAGATATAATGTAACCTTGTCAAATTTAACCAGTTTACGTGTTATCTCTATGGGAGGGAATTTTTCTGGAAATGAAAATTGACATGACGGTCTTTATCGACCACTAGCTCACTTACTCTTCTGTGAATTTCTCCCAGATTTTAATATGTTGTAGCTCAGACTTTGGGCTATCGTGACTATACCCTCCATTTTTTCATACGACGCCGAGATCACGTCAAGAAACTTGGTTGAAATCAAACTTATCTTCGATGTATTGAGATATTTCTTTCTTTCTACAACTTTCTTTGCAATAACTCAAGAAAAACAGCCCCTATCACGCCCATATTTTGTACATGTTTAGTTCATGTCACGTACATTATTTCATAAAATAACAACTACTTGATCAGACACCATCTTGGGTATGTAAATTAGGGTCAAAGGTCATAAATGTTTCAACCTGTATCTTGGTGAATACATGTCCTATCTTTCCCATATTTTGCACACGTAAAGACCATGTTACAAGGATCATTTCACAAAATAACCACTTTTTGCTCAGATGCCATCTTGGCTGTGCAAAGTTGGGTCAATGGTCAAATGTACTTCATTCTGTATCTTCGTTATAGTTTATACCAGGGAGGTACCTCCCTGGTTTATACCGAATTTGGTACCAAAGATGGTAGACCTCACTCTCTTTTCTAAATGAGAATCCAAATATCACACGGCCAATGTCTCTAAACACAGATAAAATCTATATGGTCATGCCTATTGCGATCAGGACTCGAATCATTGATTAAAAAAAAAATCGGATCACCTAATTTGTCAGTCTTGACAAATTCCGAGTCTAGTTATTTTTGAGTTGGATCAATAATTATGAAGAGTAAAACATTATGCAAAGCATTTACCAGGATAGCATGGGGAAAGAAATTGGCTTGTGGTAAAATGCAAGTTGTAAATGTGAGGGCGATGGGAAAATATAGCCGATGACGAAAAGCAGGGGTTAATCACGAATAGTTTAGCAACAATTGACCTGGCCGGAATCCAATCCTGAGCTCATTTCTCTCTGTCGGTCCGCCAGGAATTGAAACACAAACCCAAATAGCGGCAGCGAAAATGGATACATGTTGGCTACACGATGCCCACGCAGAGGCATTCCTAAAGCCTCTTCGCTTTCAACCATCAGGTTGCAAAAGTTCACCGCGACCTCATAACCTGCTGCTGCGGGTTGATCGACCAGAGCTACCTTTGGTTTGTCCTTTGGGAAAGCGATTTGAATACGTAAAGAGCTGACACACTAGACCGTCGAGAAGTCATGCAATTCTATGAAATCTAAAAGGACATATCAAAACTGAATTGATATGTCATAAGGGTCTGGCAATATTTTAGACGGAAGATACATAGACATAATTATTGTAAATTACTCAGAAAAAAAAGAGAGAGAGAGAGAGAGAGAGAAAGTAAACACTTTTTTTAGTTTTTAGTTTTCATAGATTTTGATGAAAATCAATATATCATAATACTATATCAAACGTAATTTAATTGGCTATCAAGCTAGTAGGTAAATACAAAGAGAAACTTCACGCATGAATGAGCACATTCATTTTTGCCCTCCAAGGCACAAAAGTAAAAATTGCAAAATGTGACATGTTGTTTTTCATTTGGCAATGCCCTACAAGATAACAAAAAAAAAAAGGTTTAACACAATGGGTGACATGAATGACATAGCAAAAACAAGTTTTTGTTCTCTATCTCTTTATAACCTCAAACAAAAACAAAAGTGGGAAACTAAAGGGGAAATATAATAATAGTCTGTCACCTTAAACTTCAAACGACGTATTGAGTACTGGCATAAAGATCATAAGGTTAACATAATTTCTTTATTTCACTCTTTTTATTTAGTAATTTAAGGATTCATGAGATAGATGTAAGACCTTACGTTATTTCCAATTTTCCTAATTCGAAAACAAATTGAAATTTCTACCATTTTTGTTAATATTGCTTCTTCTCTTACTTCATCTGAATTTGGATTAGACCCAAGATTTTTCATTTTAATTTTCTCCAATACTTTTGATCTTTATTGTTATTTTGGACTTCAAAGATATCATAGAGATCAAAGGTTTATTTTTGCAACTTAATTCATGAGTCTAATTGCGTTAATTTTGTCTTTTGTTCTTATTATTATACGGAAGAGCACTTACGCATGAATGACAACTTGTTCATTTTTGCAATTTTTACTTTTGTGCCTTGGGAGAGAAAAACAAAGATGTTTACTTATGCGTAAAGATTCCCATTTTATTGACCTACTAGGCTGACAGCCAATTAAATTAACTTCAATATGGTATATAATCCATTAACTTTTAGTCAGTTATTCTATGAGAAATACAAAGTAGAAAAAGTGTTTACTTTTTTTGCCGAGTGTATTATACTAAATGGCCTACGTAAATACACTGTAAATACTTGTTAGTGATTTGTCATAATGCATTCACGTAACATTTTACTGCAGCCATGATAGGACGGGAATCGTTATAACAGTGACGTCACCTCAGGTAATATAATTCCAGAATTCGACTGCCTGCCGACGGGGCTATAGTGGAATGATGTGGATATAATATATAGTTTGTATTAAAAAAAAAAAAAAAAGTAATCCAAATTTGGAGGGCGACTTGTTATTGTAAGCTATGGAGAGCGCATTGTTGGTTGAAAGGAAATGTCTTGTATCGTAATGTAACACTTGATGGCCCCTTGAGGTTCTCAACCCCCACCCCGCCTCCCAAGACGTCAAGTGTTTATTCCACACGGTTAGTATGTTATGTATTTGTAAATGTTGTAGATGTATAAAGAATTTTTTTTTTTACACGGGAATAAAAGAAAAGTTGATAGATAGGCGTATACATGAATATTGTTAAAAATGAAAACGTCATTACTATTACTGACGTCATTCAGTCTAGTTATACATGCATTTGTAATCGCATGAATTACAATAAATGAAACTTAGAAACTTATGCCTATATACATGTATATTCATAATGTTAATCAAAATAACCCAGGGTGTGTGGTAGCTGAATCAATCTTGATCAAGGATTTTTGACATCAATTCATTGTTAAAAAACAAACAAACAAACAAACAAACTTTATAAATGATTATCAGTTTAGTGTATGGTTATTCCTTTACAATATCTCTATATGTGTGGGGGAATTTCCCTAGGTTCCTAATTTCTGTTGATAAAAATACAGGAGTGGATGTTGATGCCACTGCTATCATCATGTCTGCGTTCTCATTGGTCCGGTTGAAAGATGGAATAGTAATGACGATCGAATGTTGCCTGCTGAAATGTCTTGGAGAACAAAATCATCGTGAATACGAATTGCTATTCCCGTAATTTGTAAGCACTTGACTTGTGAAATCCTGATTAAGTGATGACATTCCTGAGAATACTCCATTTCTATACTGATCACTGTGATACTTAGCGTCATCAGTTTAATTTAGAGCAACCTGAGGGGTAGCACGCGTGCAAATTATGTGCTCACCGAATGATTTGTAACACACACACACACACACACACACAGACAAGAAATCTTTCTCCAGGTGTTCGGATGGAGCTCTTTTTATCTAGTATATTCCTTCACAAGGGGAAAAAAATGACGGCACTCTCTTCTCTTCTTTTAGCATACCAGTCAAAAGGAAAAGAAAATTGTCAAACAGAATAGGATGCTTATACGGTCCGAATCGTGTGAAGTAGTTATGAAGAGGTCACTTAATATCATTCTAGAGTGTTCTAATGAGATATATTACAACTGTTGGTAAGGGGAAATAAATGAATGACAAATGGCGGTAAATTTACAAAACTTACCCCCCCCAAAAAAAAAAAAATAAATAAATAAATAAATAAATAAATAAATGAATAAAAAAAAAATAAATAAATAAATAAATAAATAAATAAATAAGATAATAAAAATAATAATAACTAGACTCGGAATTTGTCAAGACTGACAAATTGGGTGATCCGAATTTTTTATAATCAATGATTCGAGTCCTGATCGCAATAGGCATGACCATATAGGTTTCATCTGTGTTTAGAGACATTGGCCGTGTGATATTCGGATTCTCATTTAGAAAAGAGAGTCAGGTCTGCCATCTTTGGTACCAAATTCGGTATACACTATAACGAAGATACAGAATGAAGTATATTTGACCATTGACCAAACTTTGCACAGCCAAGATGGCATCTGAGCAAAAAGTGGTTATTTTGTGAAATGATTCTTGTAACATGGTCTTTGCGTGTGCAAAATATGGGAAAGATAGGACATGTATTCACCAAGATACAGGATGAAACATTTATGACCTTTGACCCAAATTTACACACCCAAGATGGCGTCTGATCAAGTAGTTCTTACTTTATGAAATAATGTACGTGACATGAACTAAACATGTGCAAAATATGGGGATAATAGGGGCTTTTTTTGTTGAGTTATTGCAAAGAAAGTTGCAGAAAGAAAGAAATATCTCAATACATCGAAGATAAGTTTGATTTCAACCCAGTTTTTTGACGTGATCTCGGCGTCGTATGAAAAAATGGAGAGAACGTTAGCAATAGCCCAAAGTCTCAGCTACAACATATTAAAATCTGGGAGAAATTCACCGAAGAGTAAGTAAGCTAGTGCTCGATAAAGACCGTCATGTCAATTTTCATTTCCAGAATAATTCCCTCCCATAGAGATAACACGTAAACTGGTTAAATTTGACATGGTTACATTATATCCATTTTCACGAGGTGAAGACATCATCCGATTAAAACTTTGATGAACAAAACTCAAAGAGTATTAAATTGGCTACAACATACTAAAATCTGGAAGAAATTCACCCAAGGGTAAGTGAGCTAGTCGTCGATAAAGACAATCATGTCAATTTTCACATCTAGAAAAATTCCCTCCCATAGAGATAACACGTCATAACGAAGATACAGGAAGAAGTACATATGACCTTTGACCCCAATTTGCACAGACAAGATGGCCTCTAAGCCAAAAATGGTTATTTTGAGAAATGATCCTTGTAACATGGTCTTTACGTGTGCAAAATATGGGAAAGATAGGACATGTATTCACCAAGATACAGGATAAAACATTTATGACCTTTGACCCTAATTTACATACCCAAGATGCTGTCTGATCAAGTAGTTGTTATTTTGTGAAATAATGTACGTGACATGAACTAAACATGTGCAAAATATGGTGGTGATAGGATATGTTTTTCTTGAGTTATTGCAAAGAAAGTTGCAGAAAGGAAGAAATATTTCAATACATCGAAGATAAGCTTTAATTTCAACCAAGTTTTTGGACGTGATGCCGACTCCGTATGAAAAAAAACGAAGGGCACACTTACGATAGCCCAAAGTCTCAGCTACAACATGCTAAACTATGGGAGAAATTCACCGAAGCATAAGTGAGCTATTAGTGCTCGATAAAGATAGTCATGTCAGTTTTCATTTCCAGAAAAACTGCACTCCCATAGAGATAACACGTAAACTGGTCAAATTTAACAATGTTACTTTTAATCCCTTTTTACGATGTGATGCTGTCATCCAATCAAATTGTTTTTATTATATATCTGAAAGACCATTTAAAAAGCTACAACATATTGAAATTTGGACGAAAATCAACTAAAGAATAAGTGAGATATGCTTGAATGAACTTGAAATTTGATGACGTCATTTTGAAAATTTACTTCTTTAACTTTATTAAGAAATTTGATATATTTTAATCATTTTTCCAGCATTGCCAACCCATGAAATGATATGTACAACTCATCAGCTTTCAGAATATGTAAAGAAAATGGGGGGTCACCGTCCATCCTGACGAGTAAAATCGGATTAAAAATTGGCAGTTTTTTGGCATTGTTGCACTGTATATCGCCATTGACGCGCGCGCGGAATTTCAACTTTGACGGGCCCGTATGACGTCATATTGAGTCGGATTGATTTGAAACTTGGTCGAAATATTCCTTGACATTTCAGACATCCGATCTGAGTGTAAAAACGGGAAATTTATATTGCATATGAGCTGTGCGTGCGTGTATGTGCGCGCGCGTACGCGTCCGTCCGATTTTTTCAATTTTCCAAAAAATGCTACAAATGGTCTGAAACGTGTGCAAAAAAATTTTGAGCTCAATTGGTTACTTTTAATCCATTTTCACGAGGTGATACCGTCATCCAATCAAAATGTTGTTATTATATGACTGAAAGACCATTTAATAAGCTACAACATATTGAAATTTGGGCGAAAATCAACAAAAGAATAAGTGAGATACGCTTGAGTGAACTTAAAATTCGATGACGTCATTTTGAAAATTTACTTTTTTTACTTTATTAAGAAATTTGATATCTTTTCATCATTTTTCCAGTATCGCCAACCCATGAAATGACATGTACAACTCATCAGCTTTCAGAATATGTAAAGAAAATGGGGGGTCATTGTCCATCCTGACGAGTAAAATCGGATTTAAAATTGGCGGGTTTTTTTGCATTATTGCACTGTATATCGCCATTGACGCGCGCGCGGAATTTCAACTTTGACGGCCCCGTGTGACGTCATATTGAATCGGATTGACTTGAAACTTGGTAGAAATATTCCTTGACATTTCAGGCATCCGATAAGTGTGAAAAAACGGGAAAGTTCTATTGCGTATGAGCTGTGCGTGCGTATATGTGCGCGCGCGTACATCCAATTTTTTGAAATTTTCAAAAAATGTCCCAATTGGTCTGAAACGTGTGCAAAAAAAATTTGAGCTCGATTTGAGCATACAAATATTTCAACGCGCGCGTACGCGCACGTTTGAAGAGAAAATATGAATATTTATTATATGAGTAGAATGCGCTTGACTTGAAATATATGTGACGTAAATTTCATTGAAATTTTTCATTCCATTAAAGAGATATGATTGAGAATGTGTTTTCATATAATGACGTCATAGTGACGTCACGGTCGACTAATCACTATGATTTTATTAGAAGGATCGTCTTTGGGACATGATACATGTATGGTACAATTTTGACATTGATAGGAAGAGGACTTTCCGAGATTACCTCTACACAACTTTTGCGGAGAAAGAAGAAGAAAAAGAAGAAGAACAAAGAATCAGTACAGATACAGAAGGTGATCCGAGAGGATACTCGGATCACCTAATAATAATAATAATAATTATAATAATAATAATACAATAAAATAAAATAAAAAAATAAAAAAAATAAAAACAAGTTTAGATTGCAACTGATTGACAAATTGCCCTACATCGACGTAAATAAGCACTGAATTGATCAGTGTTTTTAGTAGTAGCCATGATAAAAAATCATGGGCGTACATACTCGAGCAGGATTCGAACCTACGACCTCCTGATCACCGAACAGGTCGAACCTACGACCTCCTGGTCGTAGGTTCGAATCCTGCTCGAGTATGTACGCCCATGATTTTTTATCATGGCTACTACTGAAAACACTGATCAATTCAGTGCTTATTTACGTCGATGTAGGGCAATTTGTCAATCAGTTGCAATGAAAACATCTCGACGGAAGAATTTCATGAATTTGAAGTTTAGATTGTACGGAGATGATAATAACCCACTCATTATGTACGACATCACCAGCACATCCTTGCCGATCAGACGGCAGTTATCTTCATTTCCAGTCCATGCAGCAAGAGTGGCGTGATATACAATGTAGCTGGTATACCCAGATGCTTTAGCGTACGATTTAATATATCAACGCATATTCGCAATAATCCGTCAGATTTGTATTAAAAGTTTGATGGGCAAATGAAATGGGCAAAGGCGGTCTTATTTTTTTCCCGGTTAATATAGATTATATAGATAATATAGTTTATGTGAGAAAATTTTCATAACTAATGATAGACGTCAGATAGTTTCCGTTCATCTTTCACCTTTGAGCACTAGTATAAACCACAATGCCCCCCCCCCCATGCTTTACCTAAATAATTATGTATGATAAAACCATCTGTATTGTTCCACTGCAAAGCATCTCCATTGTCCTTTCTCAAACTGCAGTCTTCTTATACAAGTCTTAAATTCTCTCACACAGACCTAATGACACAAGTACTCACAACTGGACCCCATGGAATTACCTATAGGCCTATAGTGCAGCTTAATATGGGCCATCTGTCATTCTTGTCAGATGGAACTGAAACAATCAAACAATTTATCACCTAGTTTCTCATGAAACAAACCAAGCGCCTTGTAAGCAGAGTGCACTTACAATATCATCATGCTCAGTGGAGACTAAACATCAGGCTCTATCAATCTTTCAAGTTTTTGAATAAGTTCAAATCTCGAGCACAGACAAGGTCATTTAAAAAGTATTGACAGGGGTTCACATCAGAACAATGCACACGGCAATACATGTCAAAGTCCTTAAACTCTTACAATTTGGGCACTATCTACACTGAATATCAAAGAGTGTTTGTGTTCTTGTTCTATTTTTGTGTTTTCCTTTTCTTTTTTTAACCTTTACTTTGGAAGTCTTAAATTTAGTTCTCCTGTCTTTTCTTGGCCCTTACTACCTAAATGAATAATTTTGTCACATTATCGTAAATTTTCTTCCACATGTTCACTGTATGTCTACAAACATGGCATAAGCTCCTCAAAAGTCTCAGATGGGTATAAGAGGGTGTTTTATATGCATGAGACGTGGAAAGATGACAAAACTATAACATTTACTCACATTTCTGTAAGTTAATCAAATGAACAATTTACATGAGCAAAGTGCAAGTTAATTTCTTTTGTCTAGCTCAAACAATTTTGGTTTCTGTTTTTTGTTTGTTGCTTTTTGTTTTTCTTTTGTTTTTTTGTTTTTTTGATCACCGAAAATGGTCATAAGGCAATTTGTCTCAAAATTGTCATCAATGTGTAGTTCTTTGAAACAGAGCTGGAGAAGTCCAGCATTCTCACATACTAGTACAGTATAACATTCTGCCAACAAGAAAGTAACACAAGGAGTTAGTCATACCAAGGTTTTATACATGGAGTTCCAACTGGCTGTGATTATTCAAATAGTTGTCAGATTTCTATTGATGTACAAAAGAATTCCACAGGTGCACTTGTGCCTTTGATGATCGATGTTCCACGCCGCCGTCTTGCTGAGCAATGTGAAGATTCATTTTGAACGTTATCATAATGTTGACCATATTTTGCTTATTTATTTATTAAATGAAATGAAATTTCACTTAATGATAAAGCATGTAACACAAAAGTCAATTCCGTTCAAAAATTTGCGCAAGTGTAAATCAGAGCTGTATTATGTAAAAATGTTTAAAATTGTACCATCCTGGAAAGCTGGTTTTATCACTTTTCCGCTTAATTTCCACAAATGAAACTAATATAGAATAATCTTCAAGTATAATTCTTTATTGATAGATATATCAGATGAGTGCCCGGGTATGCCCAGTCGAGTAATTTTCATGTTCACTTTGCTCAATTTCTATTAATTCGCGCATCCTCGTGTCTGTACCACCTACCTTTTATAAGAAGGGATAGCGAAGAAGTAATTACCATCACAAGACATATCTCCCTTTGAAAGTGGCTGGTGATTATGCAATGAGACACGAGTCAATTGTCTTCGTATCTGCGCGGCAGATCCTGTTTGGCACATGCTTCAAATATTTTTGAGTGGCGGCTTCGAACATGGGATCAAAGGGAATAACTCTGTTGTTACTCCATCTCTTCAACCTCCTTGGTCATACTCACAGAAAATACTTCACTCCACAGCTAATCAAGGATTACCCAAATTCAGGCAAACATTACCAAAAAGATACATTTTTCTTGTTTTCTGTAAGTTCAACATGATGAAATTTAGTTGGCACATAAAAGTCTATTAATGAGGTACATCACAAAAACCACATCCTTCACATTTTCTACAAAAAAAGCACTTAATTCCTGCATTACAGAAACTTTTTTGTTTGACTTGTTTTAAAAACTAACACAAAATGTCATTCAAGTCATATGGTCAAGTGACCACATGATCAAAATAAGCTTTTCCAAGAGCTCCACAGAATGCACTTTTCTAGGATCTTTGATAATGAAAATCATTTTTTATTTCATCTTTCAAACTGACATTTGTATTATCATGTTTTCTGTAGATTCAAATCACACATACTTTTTTCTTTCAGACTGACTTTTGTATGATCATATCAGTTTTCTGTAGATTCAAATCAGACTTCACTCCAAACTACTCTCTTTGCAATCAACCTCTACCAATTCTGAATGAAATTTGAGCAGTCAGAAATGAGACACACTTGCTTTAAGATTCGTATTTATTAATCTCAAGGTGATGAAAATTGCACAAGCTGTCTGCAGCAAATTATATGCAAGATTCTAGAAAAGAAAATTACTAGACAAGTAGAAAATTGCTAAGTGCAAATTGGTGATATCTTCATACTCCTCTTCTACAAACTACTTCTGCCCTAAAGCTGCAGAATGCCAAAGAAGGAACAATCAATTTGAACACACTATTCATACCCTTTAAGTAAAACTAAGTTTCCATGGGTCAGATAAGTTCGTGTGCAGTGTATTAAGAATCATACAGGAACAAACAACTTACACACTCAAGTGAGGAATTTGAAATAGAAATGAAATCAATATACACCAAGAAATGTCACTATGGTGACAAGCATGCCACAGCCATAATGCATGGTTCTCCCAATAGGTCTTTATTACGTCTTGACAATGTGTGGCAACAGTTTCACAAAATTAACCAAAAAACGAAAATAACATGTTTGTAACAAAAGTGTTAAGTGCTTATTTTCCTCGAACTACATTTGATTTGGATGGATGGATGGCTATATTGTTTAGGAGAGAAGGTATGTGGGGATTTGAGTGTTTTCATTTGACCTCCAACCCTTGTTTATGCATTTAGTACCAGTAATCTCCATGATATGGAGACAAAGTGTAATTTCAACATTAGATAGAATTTTAGCAATATAACCTCACCTTTGACGCCATGACCTAAAAAACCAAGATAATCATTATCAGACAGTACATGGGTATGTACTGAGTTTCTATATGATGCCCTGAGCCACTTCTGAGATATGGAGGAAAAGTGGAATTTAGTGGAATTTTCACTTGACTTTTAACTCTTTGGTCAAAAATTCCATAGAGAATCTCTATCTGATAATACATGTAAACGCTACGTTTCCAGAAAATACCTTAAGGCATTGCATAGATATTGGGGAGATACAACATGTGACATTTTGAGGATTTGACCTTGACCTTTCATCCTTGACCTAACGACCCCCAAAGAGTCCCAAGAGAATCACTATCAGGTAGTACATGCACATGTACCACATTCCAAGAAAATACCTTTAACCATTTCTGAGATATGGAGAAAAGAGTGAAATTTTAGCATTTTTACTTGACCTATAAAGGGGATGGCTAGTAACTGATCAGTGGGAATCAGAAGGAATGCTGGGGGATGATCGTTCCAATTTTTGTGGGATTCATTTAAGAGTACATTACGTATCTATTGTGTGAAAATTATTTGCTTCAGAATGGTCTCATATTCAAGTAATGTGTAGTTTAATGGTTCCAGGCTAGCATGCCTGTAGAGTGACGGGGCATTAAACTGCACATAATAATTTTCACACAATAGATATATAATGTACTCTTAAATGAATCCCACAAGAATTGGAACAATCATCCCCAAGCATTCCCACTGATTCCCACTAATCAGTTACTAGCCATCCCCTTTAACCTCATGGCCCAAAGCTTTCCCTGGAAAATCTCTATATGGTAATGCATGTATACACTAAGTTTCAAGAAAATACCTTCAGGCATTACAGAGATACGAGGGAAATATATGTAGTGAAATTTTGAGCATTTGACCTTGACCTTCGACCTTGAGCATGTGCACCACAAAGTTGAAAGGCACAACTTCGCCCACTCATACGTGTTCATATACAGTGAATATCAAAAGAAGAAAAATGTAATCCAACTTTGGAGGGCTACCATTTCTTAATTGTCAGCTATGGAGAGCACAATGTTGGATGTGAGGAAAGAAGAACTCTTCCTCTTTCCATTGGTAATGAATTATTTTGACAAATGTCACACATGACTCAGCACATGAACTTTAAAGACAACAATATGACAAATTGCACTTTTTCAAAGTTTGAGTGTCACATGAAAGAACAATGCATGTTTCACTGAATGGATGAGATCTGTCAATTAAAGTGGCCAAATAAACAGGCCATCCTGTAAGAATGCAGGTTTGTGTTTAGATCTCTTCGAACATTTTATGACACATAAACTGCAACATCGGGCTATCCTGTCCGATAACTTGGTTACTCCCACAAAGGCCGACCCACACAGTCCATTTTTCTCTGCTCATTCAACACAAAGCTTATAGCGACAAACCATGTCTTGATTAGTAAGGGAGAAAATGGATAATGGGTTACCCTTTATGGGAGTGACCAAGTTATCGACAACATGGTCATGTTAACGGTTACGGATCAGAAAAGGTTTTACCAGAAGAAACCCTAAACACAAACATGCAGTCATGCAGGTTGGCCTGTTAATTTGACCACTTTCACTGACAGATCTCATCCATTCAGTGGTACATTCTTTGTTACTTCATGTGACATTAAAACTTGGAAAAAGTACAATTTGTCATTGTTGTCTCAAAAGTTTGTCAACATAATAAATCAGGTATCAATGGGAAGAAGAAGAGTTCCCCTTTCCTCACTACAGTGAGCTCTCCATAGCTTACAATTAAGAAATACAGTAGTAGCCCTCCACAGTTGGATTACCTTTCTTTTATACAAACTGTATAAGTCAAGTTTCACTAGGACACCTCGAATAGTTGTTCAGTTGTCCACAAATTTGATTTCAGACAGAAGGAAGGGCAGACAGGCGGACGGACAGACGGACAAACAACCTGAAAACATAATGCCTACGGCGACACTTCATGGCAGAGGCATAAAAATACGGGTACTTTGTAGCACAGTCATCATCCTGTAAACTGTCATATTGAAATCAACTGCAATCCATGGGTAAACTTTGTAAATCAAAGTTTCGAGATGTACATGTATATATTATGATCTAGATAACCCAGACCACTACATGAGTAAAGTTCATGGGCAGATTTTACAACAGTGTTGTGCGCCTAGTCCATAAATTATTTTAATTTTCAGCACGTAAATATTTCTTAGATCTCAGATCTTGCACATTCTATCCTGTTTCTGAATTCATAAAACATCAAATGACAAGGATCTATTTTTAGGTGTTATATAAATTAATGGGGGGGGGGGTTATTCGTGCAATGGAAAGAATATTTCATGAAGTGAAAGATAAAATTATTGATCAATCATTTCATCTTTCAACTCATGAAATATTCTGTCCACTGCACTCATAAACATTCATTACTTGTATAATGAAATGTTAGTCTCTGACATAACAGAGTACTCCTGAGGAATGTGCATGGAGGCAAGCTATGCTATCTTGGGTTACAACCTGTCAGTTGGTTTGAACTACCTTTCTTCTTTTATCTTTAATTAGGACCTGCATGTTCATGATTTGAATATATACAAGAAAAATCAACTTTGTGAGCAATTCAAGGTACAAAAAAAAAAAAAAGTTAAAGTTTTGCAAGAATTTTCAAAGAGGACGGAAGCAGACTAGCAACAAGAAAAAGAAATGAATGGATGAATAAATAAATAAATAAATAAATAAATAAATAAAGGCAAAAAGAGAATATCTCCTCAAAGCTTCATACTTGACAAGTTGCGACCAACGGCAGTAAACTTTGATTTTGATTCACTCCTGATATTAGAGGAAGAGAAACAATGTATTACTCTTTGATTGACAGCAATTTAGCTAATTAAGATAATTCTCATCTTATAATGTCACATAGATGCTACTTTATCAGAGCTTACTCCATGTATGTATGGAAATACCACTCACTGCTACTTTACTTCAGATGAACAAATTAACTTTGGATGCTATATTCAACAAGAAGAGAATATCCTTGAGTTCGTCGGGGGAAAACAAATAAATGTCACTGAGTCAGTCATCATCTGAAAAACAAACAAAGTAATAAAGGCAGGATACCATGCCTGAATCTTAAACAAAGCCTGGTGTGGAGGTATGATTTCATTTCAACCATGACTTTGTTTGTACAATTCTTTGCTTGTGTTTTTCCTGGTACAGTGTAATCCAATGCCACTGCAGCCAATACTTTGTCTTTGTATCTACACACACTTTCACTTGACTATTTTATTCACTTTACTAGTATTATTCATGACAACATATCATTTCACAGAAATTCTCGAGGGGAAAACTCAGGGGGATAATGCTAAAATTCTGCAAAGCGTAAATATAGGATACAATAGGCAACAATGAAATAAATGAGGAACATGAAAATAAACTTGAGAGCATTTATCCTGGCAAATTTAAAGTGAACTAGTCACTTCTTATAAAACTTGTTCCAAAATCTAATAAAGTCAATCATAATTCAAAAACTTACCAAACTAGAAGATGTTTCGAACACTTCAATTGCCCTCTTTTTAACCAATTTATGGCAAAGAATTTAATCAACCATGCAAGTTCATAAATAAATTTTTTGATGTGTACTTCATGATGACCACAATCAATAAATATTCTATGACAATTGTATTGTCAATAGATTTTACAGTGATCATGAGTAGTCACAATAGGCTTTAACCTTTACCCACTTACACATCCACTTCCAGTTTTTCTATTTGCTTCATTTTTGGTTGGATGTCCTTTTTTAGGACATGTTGAATTGTACATGAACACTTTTAAAACTAATCAATTGCTGAAATATTCAGAAGAAATTAGAAATAACAATACCTCTGCCCCCCCCCCCCCCTTTTGGGTGGATGCTAATGGACTTTACATGCTGTAGCAATTCTTCAGTTGAACATCAGATAGTAAAACCTAAAAAAGAATGGACATGTCTCTACACATCTTCTCACATCAAAATTTCTGCTTATATCATAGACCCTAGCATAGTCTAATGACTGGCATCATTGCAGAGGGCCTCCTAATATCAAATTTGAGGGCATGCTTTTCATTAAAGGGAAGATAAACCCCAAGAGCAATGTGGATTGAGTGAAAGCAGCAACATTAGTAGAACACATCAGTGAAAGTTTGAAGAAAATCGGACAATCGATGCAAAAGTTATGAATTTTTAAAGTTTTGGTGTTGGAACCGCTGGATGAGGAGACTACTAGAGGTTATGACGTATGAGTGGACAACAATACCAAGAAAATATAAAGAAAATTCTACAAAAATCCATTTTTCATGAAAATTACAAATTCCATCAACTTGATATTGACATATGTTAAGGGTAGCAATTATTCCCCCTGCTTTCTGAAAGAGTTTGGTCCATTGCTCTTTCATGATTCTAGAAAAGTGAATTTTTGTTGAATTTTCTTTATATTTTCTTTGTATTGTTGTCCACTCATACGTCACATCCTCTAGTAGTCTCCTCATCCAGCGGTTCCAACACCAAAACTTTAAAGGGAACACAAACCCAAAGAGCAATGTGGATTGAGTAAAAGCAGTAACATTAGTAGAACACGTCAGTGCAAGTTTGAGGAAAATCGGACAATCGATGCAAAAGTTATGAATTTTTAAAGATTTGGTGTTCGAACCGCTGGATGAGGAGACTACTAGAGGTTATGACGTATGAGAGGACCACAATATAAAGAAAATATAAAAGGAATTCCACAAAAATTCACTTTTATAGCAAAATGAAAGAGTTCTTGACTAACCGCTTTCAGAAAGCAGGGGGAATAAGTGCTACCCCTAACATATGTCAGTATCAAGCTGATGGAATGTGTAATTTTCATGAAAAATGAATCTTTATTGAATTCCCTTTTTATTTTCTTTATATTGTAGTCCACTCATACGTCATAACCTCTAGTAGTCTCCTTACCCAGCAGTTGCAACACCAAAATTTTAAAAATTCATAACTTTTGCATCGATTGCCCGATTTTCCTCAAACTTTCACTGATGTGTTCTACTAATATTACTGCTTTCACTCAATCCACATTGCTCTTTGGGTTTACTTTCCCTTTAAAGATTCATAACTTTTGCATCGATTGTCCGATTTTCCTCAAACTTTCACTGATGTGTTCTACTAATGTTGCTGCTTTCACTCAATCCACATTGCTCTTGGGGTTTATCTTCCCTAAGCAAAAGATATGTCAACATTGATTAGGCAATTCTTGGTATTTTAAAGACGATCTTCACATACTCCAAGTCAATGCACTTCACAGAAACGTACTAAGACACTTTCCAAAGGGAAACCGTCGTTTAAAAAAAAAATGTTTTGCACTCTCATTTTTAAACACTCCACCCCCCCCCCCAAAAAAAAAAAAAAAAAAAATACAACAAAATCACGGAAAAATATTCTTTTCATGTTCCTAGCATTAGGCATTCCAGATATAGCACCTGTACAACTTTTTAACCCTGAATTAACAATCAATGCAAATGCTAATGTGATAGCCAAGATTGAAATTTGTCCATAAGCTTGTTTATTTTAAGGCAAGTCCAAGATAATGTCCCCTCAGATGCTCAAAATTCATTTTGATTTAATCAAAAAGTTATTAATATCATGTTGTAGCCAAAAAGTTAAACTATATATTTCCAGCAAAGAAAATATTGAATTATGCAAATTTATGCAAGAAATATGGCCTTAATTTGCATAAATTAAAAACAAACCTTACGTATGGGACAAATGAAAAATATTCATCTAAAAAAAAGCTGAATATGTTCTTTACCTAGTTCCTTTATGGACATGACCCCTGTATGAGCTGGTATAATTTCCAATTGTTAAGACAAGGTCAGCAGATCAATCAAGCAAATTATGCATTTTCCCAGAGTGAAATGTCCCATACATAAGGATTTGAGTATGTTTTTTTAAGTTTTTTCTGAAGATTTCTAACATTGACCATTTATTCATTTTACCTCCAGATTAGCAAAACTAAAAGTTGAAATTTAATTAGTCCTTCATCTTATAACTAATTAAATTTTGTTTATGTATGGGATAAATGCCTTACGTATGGGACATTACATGCAAAGTGAATTGGAAAACCGCCTTTTGACATGGATGCTATATGTCCTTACATTTGTTTGGTCAATGGTTATCTTTGCACCAACTCTGAAGGACATGTCTATATATCTGCCTCTCCTACTCAGTTGACCTCAGGGAGAGTGTAAGAACAGCATTATTGAGTCATTCTCTGAGTAACAAAGGAAAATAAAGAATATTTATTTCTACTTGTATTTTCTTATTTTCATTACAGGCTGTGTAGCTTGTCTTCAATTAACATTCTTCCTTTTAACATTATTTTGGACATTTTCTTAATTCAGTTATCATTTTCAACTTTACCTCTCTACTAAATGACTTTGTCCAAGAGAATGGGATTCTCTGAGTGTCATTTTAGGTGCAGTTCAGCATGTACTACAGGCTGTACAGCCTCAAAAGGGAAATCAAAACAATTGTGCTTGTTGCGCTCATCAATGACAACATTACAGGTCTTACCGAAAAGAAAAATCACTTGAGGTGACAGCAGGTAACTTTGTCATTACCAGAGTTGAGAGTGAAGGAAAAACCCTACGAGAATACTTTTTATTTTGATATCGATGTTTAATATTTCAACTGCACACCCTAAGAATATGTCATGACTTATCAAGGTCATGAACATGATTTCTGAAAATCCTGTAAAATGAAGACTATAGTTTATATTTGCCATGAACCACAATATCAATACTGGTTCTGTGGTTGGAGTGCTAAAACACAAATTACACAATTAAATAGGGAATTAAATTTTCTTTTCTATTTTGTGTTTGAAGAGGTAGATGTGCTCTGAGACACCATCATCAACTCATACTTACTTTGTACCCCACATCTACACAATTATCAACATGCATTGCAATCTGGTAGTGTATGATCAAATGAGGTTATTAGAACTTATCAAAATTGTAAGTTTTAGATCAGTGAGTTACTTCAGTGTTTCAAATCTAGAATTACATTTTCTCCTAAGATTTGAATGTACAAATGATAATCTTTCCTGTATCACTACACAAGCATGTATGTATATACAAAGTATAAACACAAATTTTGTCGTCTTTGGTTTCATAGACCTGAAGCCAAGCAATTTGAAAAAAAAAAAAAGAAGCCAGCATTGGTACATACATTCTTCTATCTCTTTGTTCTACCACGGCTTTTAAAATCTAAAGGTTTCATTCAAATTTGATTGATTTTGCAGTTCAAGCTAAAATTCACATGGCAAAACATGATGATTACAGAGCAAAATGAATTACAGCTGTACTTTTGATGTTGTTGTGTTTTGTGCTGCATTTCAAACAATTATAGAGCTCTATAAAAACTTAGACAACTTGCAAGGTAAGCCTGGAACTACTGAAAGTACCCACTTTAAACTGTATTTACAAATTACATTGTACATGACATTTGATTTTACAGTTGAAATTATCAAGACTACAAATTAGTCATGGTACATTTGCATGTATGCTACATCAAGGTCGCAAGCTAGAATTCGCACATTTTTTTTTTCTTTTTCATTTGATAAAAAACATTGACCAGAGTATTACAAATGGGCTAGAAATAGAGTGTCAGTATATACTGTATCTGTATACACCGTGTGTAGACATCATGAGGACAGTGTTAATGCATGACGGAATCCAAACTAAGACATTTAATTGTAAATTGGTAATTACTTTTATTTGTGTTGTTTTAGCTTTTGTTAGGTATCTGAACCAGGAAATTACCTACATAGAAGTCTATTTCGTTTGTTCCATGTTGTATTATGATTTGTGGAACTGAATATGACACTATGGGGAAATTTAAAGTCATTCCCATGAATACACTTGTGCACTATAAAGACAAATGTCCCATACGTAAGTTGAGGCATGTCCCATACATAAGGTGTACTTTCGTTAATTAAACCAACTTCATGAAAATATGCTTTATTCTTTTGCAGTGAAACTTTGCTGAAAGATACTTCAGTTTTGTACCTTTCTTCACTTCTAAACAGAACTTGATCAGTAAGGTACTTTCAGAGAATTTTCAATTCAAACTTTATTTTGAAAAATCCAGTTTTTCTCTGGTCCCATACGTAAGTTGTCATATTTTTCTTAATAAAATAATTAACCCAAGGTCAAATGATATCAAACTTAAACACAATATTCTTCTCAGGGCTACCAGTCCTCGTGGTGATAAACAGTAAAATCCAAGTGCTTCTTCATTACTTTTCAGAAGTTTGAAATCTCTGAATGTCCCATACGTAAGGTGCGCGATATCTTGGACTTGCCCTTTTAAAGCAGCCTAGAAGTCATCTTCACCAATAGGTTTTGTACGTGCTAATGACTGTTTCTTGATTTTTTCCAGCATTCCTTGACCAGCTGTAGAAGCAAACACATTGATGATACCCTCATTGCCCAGCCGAGTTGCCATGGCTACAGGTGTCTCATCTCTGTTATTTTTTACTTTTGGATTGGCACCATTACTGAGAAGGATCTCAACTCCTCTCTTCCCATCGTAGCCAAGTTGTACAGCTTCATGTAGAGCTGTGTTTCCCTTCCTGTCAATGAGATCAAATAAGAAATAATAATGTCATTGATATAATATACATTAACTTAGTCTCCAAGATAATGTCCCTTACCTACCCTGTGCCTGATACATTGGACTTTTGTGACAATAAATTTATAGATGAAAGAAAAATCCTACTAACTGCAGTGATTTTGGCCTTCAATTTTGTATTTTCTCTTGACTGGCCATGCTTTGCCATATTAATATCTGTACCAAGACTACAGAGAATGCTCTTACTCATGAAAATGAGTTTGATTTCTTTACAGTAAACTTAAGCCCTGAACCATCACTCATTATTCTGACAATGGACTCTTGTTACACCTCTTTCAAAGTGGTTTAGAAACCTATCCATCAATGTTTATTATTATGAAACAGTCAATTCGTTACGAAGCTACGATAGTCTATACATAAATGGTAAATCTTCTATCAACGCAAGAAAGAGAAAATGTGGACTTAGTTTGATCAGGTTGGAAACATGACTTACTGTCCAACTTTTCTGTGGCTGTCTGCACCACTAGAGATGAGGGCAGGCAGACACTGGAAATGTTTGTTGACAACTGCTAGAGTCAATGCTGGGATTCCATCAGTATTTTCACAGTTTGGATCAGCTCCCTGAAGAAAAGAAAATCAAATACACCCAAACAATTTAGGTAAAATGTCCTCAGCTGCCATTTCCCATGGGTTCAAATTGAGATTGCCTTTTAATCAGTGTTCATGCACATTGGCATTTAAACCAACCAGAAGTCTAAAATGGAATCTTCAAAAATCAGGTTGTATAGAAAAATAGTAAGATTCACGACTCAGTAATGAATGCTTTTCAAAAAAGCTGTCACAAAACATGAAAAGGCCTACATTTATTCATGAAAACTACTTACATTTCAGCATGGCAATGTACATGTTACTCATCAGTTTCATATTACTAGCTTCTAGATACCTCATTTAAAGTCATATCCAGACACAAGCAAGTGCCAAAATGTGTCTCGCCCATTCGCGTAGAAGAAATTAATGTTTTTCTAACTCCTGGAAGTTCATTGACCCCACCTATGACCCTTGACCTTGTGGTGACCTTCAACTCCCCAAGGCACATTTACTACCCAAGTTTGGTCACAAACGGACATACTGAGCATATATCAAAAGTTAAAGTTAATTGATCCCTGCCTGTGACCTTTAACCTTGAGGTGACCTTCATGTTTGCTAAAATGTGTAACTCTGTATAACCACTCTTTCCTCCAAGTTTGATTGAAATTGAAGTCCTCAGTAGAGAGTTATTCAAGTTTTTGTAGCGTTACATATGGACGGATGGACGACAGACGGACAGACGATGGACGGACACAGACACCGCAGACGATCCCTTAGTCTCCCTACACCTCCGGTGGGCTCAACAAAAATGGAGAAAGACAGTGTCCTGATCCCTGAGCCATTTGTATAACTCTCTTGAGCCATTTGCAAGAGAAAAAAAGTGAAATTTTAACATTTTCTCCTTAACTTTGACCTTTGATCTCATGACTCAAAATTCTTTCTGGAGAATCTTCATTTGGTAACTAATACATACACTAAGCTTAAAGAAAATACCTTCAGACATTTGTATATATATATATGGGGGAAATAGTGAATATTTGGGTATTTGACCTTGACCTTTTGACCTTTGCTCTTGAGCATGTGCCTTCAGAAGTTCATAGGCACAACTTCATCCACTCATACACACACATACCAAGTTTCATTTGGGTACCTCAAATGATTCTTAAGTTACGCTGTCCACGGAATTTATTACAGACAGACGGAAGGACAGATGGACAGGATCTTGAGGATGGACAACCTGAAAACATAATGCCTCCAGCGGCACTTCATGGTGGAGGCTTAAAAACAAAAACAAAAAATCTAATTGCATGTATCAAAGCATCCCACTCCTTCATTATTACATAAGGGACTTACATCTACAATTTGTTTTTTCAAACATCCTGAACTGTTTAGATGATCAGTTTTACACCATGTGCACTATACTCTTGTGCCATCAATGATTAAAGGGACATTCCAGACGATTTTCATAATTTCACATCATGTAGTACATAAATCAACAACTCCATGTATAGATTTGTGGACTATACTGTGGTTCTTGAGCAGAGAAACAATACTTTGAAAAACCTTAAACAAATTAAATTGGACAAGGACGATGACATAGGAGGTTCACATATCTCAGAAATGTAGCAGTGTAATTCCATTACAATACTGCTCGCTTGCGAGTTCACCTGTGTGTAATCGATGCATGTCTTCTTCTTTTGTTCTGCTTCCTTGAGCCCCAACTCATGCATCCCTATGGTGACTCTGCCATGTCATCATCCTTGTTCATTGCAATTTGTTCTACATTTTGAAAATATTCTTATTCTTCATCCCAATCATCATAAATTCTTAAACTCTGTCCTCAGTAAGTTGTCCAAATGTAAAAATCTGAAAATTATCCGAAGGTCTCCTTTAAGGAAGCTAAGTAAGTAAATTGCAAATGTTTGTGGGTTTTGAGACGCAGGATCTCATATATGAAATCATCATCGCATCCTTTGGTACCACACATTTCTGTCATTGTTAACATAATGGTGAGGATGCGAATATCTGAAAACTTGATTTGGTAATCCAACCACAGTTTTTGGGGCACTTATAGACTGTGCTTTATCAAAGACACTGCCAGCACGTGAGGGCAATATCAAAGGCTTAATTTTCTAAACACGTGTATCATACATAGTGTATGTGGGATAGACCTCAGATGGTATCTCTCTTTCTGGCCTCATATATCATATATTGTGATTTTCATAAAAGAGAACCATGTAGAGAATCCTACAAAGACCTCCAGATGTCAGGACTTGTTTTTAAGACCTACAGGAAAACCAATGCAAAGACTTAAGTTGTGACCAATGTACAGGTATGGGTGAAGACCTACATGTTAACACATACACATGAACACTATATCTAGAACACATTCCAAAAATATAATGTTTTGCTTATTGGCAAATCTTGTACAGCATGTGCCCTTATCTACATGATCAGTATCAGGTTAAGTACATTATGCCTTGAAATGACAATGATTACTATCGAAGCAAAGTTTTATAAGCTGTAAGAGTTTTAAACACCTTTTGGGAGGTGTCTCCAAATGTACATTAAATACAGATGTTGATCAGGTTCAAGTTGCAGTAAAAATTAAAGGCATACAGGATTTATTTTAGATGCTAAATGCCGACAAGCAAACAGACCTTCAGTATAGACATAGTGGACAGTAGTTTAATTTATTTCAATTCCATTCATTTATTTCCACATAGTAACTTAAAAGAAAATTACACATTACAATACAGTCAAACTCGGATACCTCGAATTCGTCGGGACTGAAGAAAATGGTTCGACGTACGCGAATTTCGAGGTACGCGTACGTCGAATTTTCTTCGACTTATCCGATGTTTATCGATGTTCGACGTTTATCGATGTTCAACATGGTGTCTGTTATAGTGCCTACTGATTGTTTGCATGCTTGTCAATTTGGATTGAATCAACTTTTATATGAATGAATTGAGTGAAAATCGGAAATGAAATCAAAATTTCAGAAATAAAGATTTTGGTGGCCCGATTGCGCCACCAAAAAAAAAAAATAAAAAAAAAATCGGATGTTTGCCTTTACTTTTGAAAATGAACAGCGGTAACAATCGGCTACATAAGATGCTAAAATAAATGTCAGGGGTTTGCGTTTAATTGTGGAAATGAATGACGGCAATATTCGACTCGGTATGATACTAAAATAAATGTCGGATGTTTGCTCATACTTTTGGAAATGAATAACGATAAGACTCAGCCCCGTATGGTGCAAAAACTAATGTTAGATATTTGATTTTGCGTTCGGAAATGAATAAGGATAACATTCGGCTCCGGAAGACGCTGAAATAAATGTCGAATTTTTGCTATGACGTTCGGAAATGAAAAACAATAACATTCAACTCCGTACGATGGTTAAATAAATGTCGGATGTTTCCTTATACTTTCGAAAGTAAATAGCAATAGCATTCGGCTCCGGAAGATGCTAAAATAGATGTCAGATGATCGTTTTTATGTTCGGAAGAAAATAGCAGTAATATTCTGCTCCATCATGTCCATATGATGCTAAAATAACTGTCTGATGTTTGCTTTTAAATTTCGAAATGAATAACAGTAACATTCAGCTGCGTTTAATGGTAAAATTAATGTTTGATGTTTGCTTTGACGTTCGGAAAAGAGTAACAATAATATTCAACTCCTGACAATGATGAAATAAATGCTGGATGTTTGCTTTTACGTTCGAAAGTAAATTGCAATAACATTTAGCTCCGGAAGATGCTAAAATAAATGTCGAATGTTTGCTTTGATGTTCTGAAGTGAATAACAATAATATTCAACTCCGTACGCTGATAAAATAAATGCCGGATGTGTGCTTTTACGTTCGAAAGTAAATGTCAATAGCATTCAGCTCCGGAAGATGATAATCATGTCGAATGATTGCTTTTACGTTTGGCATGTTTGGAAGTGAACAGCAGTAACATTCTGCCCCATACGATGTAAAAAAAAAATATTGGATATTTGCTACGGTACATTTCGAAATAAATATCAGTAACATTCAGCTATACGTTTCATGGTCCAAAATGTCTGATGTCTGCCTTGACGTTCAAAAATGAAAAACAGTAACATTCGGCTCCGTGCGATGATAAAATAATTGTCAGATGATTCATTTCACTTTCGGAAGTGGACAGCAGTAACATTCGGCTCCGTTCGATAATGAAATATATGTCGGATGTTTGAAATGAATAACGGTAATATTCTGCTCCGTACGATGCAAGAATAAATAACAGATTGTTGCTTTAACATTTGGAAATGATTAATGGTATTAATCCGCTCAGTTAGATGCTAAAACAAATAGCGGATGTTTGCTTTCACGTTTGGAAATGGATTAGGATAGTATTCAGCTCCGTAAGATTCTAAAATGAATGTCGGTTGTTTGCTTTTACATTTAAAAATGAATAACGGTAACTTTCGGCTTTTTACAATGCTAAAACAAATGTCGGATGCTAACAAATGTCAGCAAATGCTCCCATTTTCTCATTTCAAACGTAAGTTTTGACCTCCTCAATATAATGGGCAACTTTTTAAATAATCTCTACGCCTATTTGTCAAATCTTTAAACACAGAGTAAGATGATTGAATTTTCTATTCATTTGTTTTAGACATGGGCATCTGTATCACTTCAATAATGCTTATTAATAATTTGTCTCTGTTTAGTAGGACCGATTTAGTTTTTGTAATGTTTTTCCTGATTTTTTTTTTTTTTTGTTACCAGATTTTACTTTCGACCACTTAATAAAAATCAAAGATATTGGTGGCCCGATAAAACTTATAAGTGCGGAACCCTGTGTATTCTATTCTTCATTGTGATCGGCCTATACTTCCAGATTTTCATAATCGCATTGCTGGGGAAAAAAAAAAAGTTTCAGTGCTTGCGTTCTCGGGGAAGTAAACTTCGTGAAAGGCCAAAAAAAAAAAAAGTTTAAAAAAAGGCACTACGAGGGAGATTGATGTTTTGACAGTGGAGCGTGATTAATGGCAAAGATATAACTGTCAACGTAAGCAGGTGCGCCCCGACGGTTGGCCCCGACGGTTGAGAAATCTACGCGCACGGTATGACTGTCTCGATCAAAAATCAAAACACAGTGGTTAAAGAAAAGCAAATGATGGGGCAGCGCGTAGTGCTATCGTAAAGCACTCCATTGGCACGGGTGCTATGTGCATACCATGTACGTGTGTTGGTAGGTGTTGGGGATTTTCCTTGTCAGCCGTGTATCGGGTTCTTCTTGGGCGCGCGATTGTTCTGGGTCTCAGAATATTTACAATCGAGTGTGAAAACATTTGTGACATGTCTTCGCTGTCCACGCGCGCTTAATCGGAGATGCTGAGTGATGTTTGCAATTTCGATTCGAGCAACATGCTGGGAAAAACAATAAGTTAATTAAGATCGGGACATTAGATTTCCCTTCGAGGTAACCGAACTTCGAGTTATCTTTGTTCGAGCTACGCGAATTTTAATACACGGAAACTCCATAGGAACAATCGGGACTTTCATTTTGCCCCCGAGGTAAGTGATATTCGGCTTATCCGACGTCGAGGTATCCGAGTTTGACTGTACATGCATTTGCAACTTGCATCATGCAAGATGCAATGAATATATTAAAAGCGGAAGAATCAACATGCCTTTCAAAGGCTGATCCCTGTTAGATAGATTAAGAAACAAGTACTAACAAGGATTATGTAATAAAACATACAGAAGACACTGGACAATACAGTTTATGACAAAACAATAAACAAGTGACTAGGCAAAATAATATCTTTAACTCATTCATGCGTGCATCAAACGAAGTTACTGATTCAGGAGAAACTATTTAATACTTCCTTTTAAAGGACAAAAGACTAATGGTATACATTTGATATTATCTGGTAGGTCATTCCATGAAAGATGGCCAGCACAGACTAAACAGCAGTTATACCTCAGTACAGCAAAATCATGTACATTGTATGATGTACAAGACATGACATTACAGATGTCATATAAGATAAATCATTACTTTAATATGAGCCATCACCAGACTCTGCATTAAAGAATAGACACTTTCATCTACTACCATTGAGCTACTGTGTACATGTACACATGTAGTATCAACTTACCATTTCCATACTAGCACCAGCAGCATTATACAGATGAGCAAAAATGTCACTTTCTGGGCATGGCAAAGGCACTGTCTTTCCAGTTTCACTCCAGTATGTACAGTATTTATAGTGTGACAAACTTAGAAAATGCTTTAATGAGCGGTACATAGTGAATGATATCACAAAGTTTAATTAATCAAAAGATTACATCACTCACGGTCAGACAATAAGATATCATGGCATCACAACCAAAAAGTATAAAAGTATCTATGTTTCTTGGGAGAATAAAAGGAATTTTTATTCAGATGATTGCATTGATAATGATGGTTTGACCTCAATGATACAGTTTCTGCTCAACTTTTGTGAAATCTTCGCATGACTGCACAAATGGTTCATATAATGTGACCTGCCCAGAAAATTGAGTTTGAAGTCAGAACATCAAAATCGGTCAAAACCATCAAATTTCTGTTTTTGCATGATGCTGTAGTGTAATGTTTGTCTATCATCTGCCGAAATTTCGAAGCTAAATGATCAAAGAAAGTGCAAGAAATTAGCATTTCTCTGGGCCATGATTTTCAACTTTTAACAGAACAGAAACGTATCCCAAGATGTGTCCGAAGATTTGGATTTAATGCTACAGATACACTCCACCCCTAGCAACAAGGGAGTGATCTCATTGGCCAGTGCATGGCATCCTGATTACTGACTGGTCATGCATAGACCACTGGCGCTGAGCTTGAATGAACATCACGGAATTTACTATGAGCAGACCTTCTGATGTCAAGAGGTGAAGATTGTCTTACCTCGTGATTGCATCGGAAAGAAAACTTTGAAGGTGGTTTTCTGGAATCGCTGAGTTCATAGACCACTCGGCATAGTCCAATAAAATCATCAATATCTCCGCAACTGAGTGCTTTTATGAGTTGTGTTAAATATGAAATCAAAACGAAAGAGTAAGAGTATAATGTCTGAATGTCATTTTCAGAAAATCGACCTCGCTTGACTTTTGGATCCTTTTGTTGTAGCAGGTCACATATCAATGGCCGACATAGCTATAATTGCAAGAGTAATACTTCAGAGTAATAAAAAAAAATAGGGTATAAATTTATAGATTAAAAGCTTTGATCAGATGTCTGTTATGAATGCTCTATGATTCTTTGCGATATCAAAGTCATTCCAGAGTAATCTAAAAAGGCAAAAGCTTACGAAAATCAGTCAGAGAATACTGATCAACTCTTGGTTCCTCGACAGTTAAACTTTGCAGCTTTAAAGTGCATTTATCAAATTATTTACCAATTCCAAGCAAATAGCCTTTTTTTTTCTTTCTTTCTTGGGAGTTGAATGGTCATTGGTGGGGCTGTTAATAAGGTGATCAAGAGATAAGCAGAAAATGAAAGAGCATCTATTGTGGCTGGGAACAGGTCACTCTCTGTCAAATTGACAAGTTATCACCAGCCAAAATTCACACAATGCTGTCAAAGACTTCAAAGCATTCCGCTACTGTCAGTTTAGAAATCAGGGCCATAAACTACCTCACAAATACAATGGTGTGAGATTTGCAGTGTAACAAAAGATAAACAGCATGACAGAAGGGAATGTGTTATATACAGATTCAGAAAGGGATGGTATGAGGGAAATACAAGAAAGAGAGATGAGAATAGATGTAGACATTAGTGGAATTTTATTTCACAGTAATAAGAGTGATAAACACCCAACCACTGAAGACATGTAAAGCTTCAGCAATAAAGAAGGTACACTGATCTGGTTTACATGCAACAATTTTTGTACTATAGAATCTAATAGCTGCATTAGTTTGTGAATTTTCTAATTCATTCATGAACACAAAGCTGATCATCCACTTTATTAGGATGTTGTTGAGTCATGTGCTACTTTTTCACTCATTTTTGGCTTTCTTAATTGAATGGAGCCTAAAGAAATAACTAAGGGCCTGAGGGCAATGGTATTACTTTGCACTGCAGCAGAAATTTTCAGCTATTTAACACATGTATTGAAAATAAACCATCTGCCTCAAAATTTGTTGGCTTTGCTTTCATTTCAGATTTTGACAAAGCTCTTAAATACCAAATTTGATCTGAAATCAGAGTATTCAATTGTCATAGCACATTAGAAACAAATTACAACCATTACCACATGTGAATTGCATGTTCATTATGCTTAACCTTCTTGCAACAACCATATGTGTAATATTTTCACAGGATGCTAAGTGTACACTATCAATTTACATTTAAACATTCAACTTGAAACTACACTCATCAATGCACTAACTCAAAGTATTAACTTAGCTATATCTCTTGGTTCTAGAGAAGAAGATTTTTAACGATTCCTTAATGGGGGGGGGGGGGGTTGGGACATGGTGCCCATTTGAAAACAAGGCAAGGGCCAAAATGTGTCTCGCCCATTCGCGTAGAAGAAATATGTTTTTCTAAATCCCAGAAGTTCATTGACCCCACCTATGACTTTTGACCATGTGGTGACCTTAAACTCCCCAAGAAACATTACCAGCCAAGTTTGGTCACAAACGGAAATATGGATCAAAAGTTATGAGCCATAATCGAAACGAGCCGTAAAAACTTAACATTGGGCCCTAAGTTCGTTGACCCCTTTCTGTGACCTTTGACCTTGTGATGAACTTAATCTCCCCGAGGGACATCTACTATCCAAGTTTGGTCACAAATGGACATATACATCAAAAGTTATGAGACATAATCGAAATGCGCCGTTAAAACTTAACATTGGGCCCTAAAGTTCATTGATCCCTGCCTGTCCTTTGACCTTGAGGTGAGTTTCATGTTTGGTATATTGTGTAACTTTGTATAACCACTCTTCCCTCCAAGCTTGATTGAAATTAAAGTCCTCAGTAGAGAGTTATTCAAGTTTTTGTAGCGTTACGGACGGATGACGGACGGACGGACGACGGACAAAAGACGGACGGACGGACAGACGCCGCAGGTGATCCCTTAGTCTCCCGGCACCTCCGGTGGGCTCGACAAAAACTGGGATCCTACATCATGTTTGGTGAAAATCGGTCATGGTTTTCAAGAAGAGGATGAAAATATAAAAAGTTTACGCACGATGCACACCACATGAAGAGTGATTGCAATAGCTCACTTGAGCTTTCAGCTCAGGTGAGCCAACAAATCATTCTGAAAAGTCACAATGAAATATCACAAACCTATTCTTAATCATGACTGTGCATATGATATTGTGTGAATCCTATGGCAAATGTAAGTATTATACATCAGTTATGAAACATCAGTTACCGTCATGTCTTCAGTGAAGTTGTCACAGCTCATATATCCAAACTGTTTATTATTTTGCACCACTGTTCCTAAGAACCGGCGTAGGTAAACTGTCAATGAAACATGAACTCTACAAGTCAAGGACATGAGAAATTTTAATTTGAATCTACACCATGATTTTTCATGCCTTTTTTGCATAATGTCATTTAAAGAAGAAATCCGGGACTACATAAAGTCATGCTCAAATGAAAGACAAAAATATGAAACGCTCAAATATGCTCTTAATTTCACAAATATTTGACGGAACATATTTTTAATCATTTTGTTTAATATTTTCATTTTGCGAGATGCATTAAAAGTGAGCGAGACTGTTCTCTACCACAATGCAATTCCCAATGACGTACCACCCACACTTCCATTTTCTACGATCGCTGCCTGCCCTTGCCACAGAAATTGTGTGTGTGTGCCACTTGTATAAAGCACTATGTGTGAGTGTGTGTATGTACGTGTGTTGTCGCAGCGTTCAGCGTTCAGCTCACAGCGTGCGTCGCGTCCCACTACACCGTGAACCATATACATACGTACACGGTACAGCATACAGTTCATACATCGCTTGTTCTTTCGTTTATAATTTTCTCTCCGCTCTAATTATCGCCCATTTTGTTAATATCCGTTTATTGCCATACGTTCATTCTATGTGGTTTTACTGCAAGTGTCATGTCGGGTCCACCTGGATATGCTTTCCAACCAGAGTGGAATCAAGAAGAACTGACTGAGAGGGCTGCCGCTGCTGGCAGTGCTGATGCACATATCCCATCACGCGCGCACGAATGTCATCCTGGAACCAGTGCGACTCAAAATGGTCTTCGCATACAACTCGATTTGGATTAAATTTGTATGTCTTCACATCAGATTTATCCGTTCCAATGTTGTTGAGCCATTTTGCACACCGTTCCCTTTCTATTTCTGGGTTGGGTATCTGAAAGAAGCTCTTTTTCTTGCCTTTCCCAGGCTTATTCGTACACCCGTATGCCTGACACATCGGCATCTTCGCTCAATGTTATGATGCACACACGATGTCAAACAGCATGCATATCATGCATGCAGCTCAGTGTATATACAACGCAGTTGCGCAAGGTACTGTACGTGTATTGAGCTCCTCCTAAGCTCCTCCACAAATAAACTTCGCTCGAGCAATGTGAGGGTGAAACGTCATCGGGTCACGTGATTGATTTCGATTCCGTACAGCAATTAGAACTGTTTGGCTGAAAATATTCCCAAATGTAAAAATCTCGTTTGCTGCAACGGTTATGAAGTAAGGTATATCATTACGCTCATCGGAATCCTGGATTTCTTAACTATATTATGAATAACCTTTGTATAGGTCGTGGATTTCTTCTTTAACAGACACATTTTCTCATCATGTGTGATAAGAAATGCTGTTTGTGCATAATACATTCCACCTATTCTTCACTCTCATAAACTCATTTATCTACATGAATTCCAAGCTCGAAGTATTTTATTCACAAAAATACAATGTAAAAAATTTCATGAAAATTCTACCATGTAACATATGATCAGTTACCCTGGAATTGCCCAATAAAATGGGATCACACTTCACGCCCTTTGACCTGGTGGACATCTCAGAAACAAATTTTGATATTAACCACACTCTCACATGATGCACACATTATGAAGTTACTGCAGCAGCTTATATTTTTAAAGGTAGAACATACAAGTTTGTACACTTACTGAGACCATTCAAAAGCTATCATACAGATCGATAGTCTTTAATCTCTTTTGTAGATATGTATCAAGTTTTGTTGAAATAGAAGATGAAACAGTTCCTTCTGCACTCTGACTCACTTCAATCTCCCATAATACCCTGCCATTATCTCTCAGGATATTTGTCATTACAAGCCTCAGTCAGGAAATATCTACCCTGACCTGTGACCTCCCACTTGACCCCTGCGTGATGACTTCCACATGTGTCAGACAGTGACAGTACTACAAGCTTTTACATGTAACTTGTTACTGAACTCATGTGGGTTACCTTGCCAAAGTAAACTTCTGTGAAAGGTTTTTCATTTGCTCTAATTTGTCATCATTTCTGGCTAATTCAGACAATCACTTTGTCGACAAACACAGGAATGACTACACATCTTAAAGGGAAGGTAAACCCAAAAAGCAATGTGGATTGAGTGAAAGCAGCAACATTAGTAGAACACATCAGTGAAAGTTTGAGGAAAATCGGACAATCGATGCAAAAGTTATGAATTTTTAAAGTTTTGGTGTTGAAACCGCTGGATGAGGAGACTACTAGAGGATATGACGTATGAGTGGACAACAATACAAAGAAAATATAAAGGAAATTCAACAAAAATTCACTTTTCTAGAATTATGAAAGAGCAATGGACCAACCTCTTTCAGAAAGCACGGGGAATAATTGCTACCCCTAACATATGTCAATATCAAGTTGATGGAATTTGTAATTTTCATGAAAAATGGATTTTTGTAGAATTTTCTTTATATTTTCTCGGTATTGTTGTCCACTCATACGTCATAACCTCTAGTAGTCTCCTCGTCCAGCGGTTCCAACACCAAAACTTTAAAAATTCATAACTTTTGCATCGATTGTCCGATTTTCTTCAAACTTTCACTGATGTGTTCTACTAATGTTGCTGCTTTCACTCAATCCACATTGCTCTTGGGGTTTATCTTCCCTTTAAAGGTGCTGAATAGTTTGAACAGTGTCATCTGTACTGTTAAAACATAAAATCAAACACTCACCTGGGGATTGCAACATTATGTCATCAATACAACTGCTGTATGACAAGGCAGTTACAAAGGTTACCATATTCTGACCTTGCAAAAATCAAGATATTGAGGGTACTTAGGTAGAATGTAGATTTACAAAACTTATTAACTGACTGAAAAACCCCAAGTTTAGATGGACTTTAATGAATGGAATCAATTGGACACCTTCAATATGGACCCAGCCTTCAAAAAACACCAATTTTCAACCAATTACCAACATCCATCTCCAGCATGCAGTGGTTGATGAAGATGGGTGGTATCAATGCTATCATTTGGGATTTTTCCTTGGTAAAAACATTCACCAAAATGAAAATTGTGGTTTAAAGGTCATTTATCCCTTTTTCAAACGTCACAAAATTTCGCATGGTTGAAGAATAATCACTCCCAATATTATGTATGAAATCTAGATGGTACTGAATACAGTTATTTTTGCATATAGATATTTTCATGAATGAGGTCAGACATTTTTGCAAGATGCTTTCGCTTTCAAAAGCTGGTATATATATATATATATATATATATATATATATATATATATATATATATATATATATATTGTAGACATGGCTTGATATTAGAGGTGGTCTGGGGGCCCCAGGGTCACCAAAAATTCATGTTAGGCCACCAATTTTAAAAAAGACTACCTTTTGATGGCCTGATTAGTCAGCTAAAATTCAAAATGAATTTTTATATCTCCTCTTATTTCAGGCCACCAAAATTTCAAATTCAGAGATTTCAGTGGCCAAAACTGATCACCAGAGAACAAGGTTTGTGTCAAGCCCTGGTAGAGTTAAGTTGATAAGACCTTTCCATCATATGATAAGCCTGATTGTGATAAAGGGGTAATAGATATCCAATGAATTTATTTGGACCCTGAAACAATTCCAACTGTTATTCTCTGATTAAAAGCAAAGCATATTCTTGAGTGATATTGGTAAGTATTGCATTGTTTTTATTAACCTCTGAGGTGTATTACTAGTACTGTATAAGCTGTTATTTTTGTGAGTACTGAATTTTCTCAAATTTCGCAAAATCACAGTTGGATTGCGAATTGAACAACATGCGAAAATGTCTCAATGCACTTGGGTGATAGTGCATTGATGTTAGCGTCCATGGAATATCTTCATGCTAAGCCAAACAAATTCTACCCACAAACCTAACCCTTACCCTAATCCTAATCCTCACATAAAATTAAACCTAACACCCTATCACAACCCTAACTTCAAGTCCTTGGAGAAAATGATACAGGAGCAATTGTTGCAAGATCAAATGTTGTGTCGCTGCTTTCAATACAGCGGTGCACCATAGAAAATGCCCAAATTTGTTCTGAATGGTTCAGACCTATACACATTCACACAATGTCTGCATTGTTTTAACCATCAACAATTTGTGAGGAAAAATATAATCTATGATGTCAAAGGACTTGAAAAGATCCAGGAAAATGCCAAGAGTATAGCAATGAGCATCAACTGCGCTTGTCGCCTTGTAGGAATGCTCAAACAGAACATGCTGAGTTACAAATACTTTTCTCGACATCAGAAAACAAGACTTTAAGTGTAAATATCTTAAAGTTCTTTTATATATCGGTAAACAATTTTTTTCAATCTCACAGTGTAGATAATACTGGACACCATGATAACATATTGACAACATGAAAATGGTACATGGGGCACATGATTTGATTTGGGGGAGGGGGATTATACAACGCTGCAAACTGGCACTGGTCCAATGGTCCAGGACCAGTAAATATCACTGTCGGACCAGTGAATTTTTCAAGAATGGATCAGTTCAAAATGGAAAAACTGGGTACCTACCTGTCCGACAGACAGGTCAGACCAGTAGAAAAATGGGTTAGTGTGTAGCATTGGATTATAAGAGTATATCTGCGAAAATAATATTGGTCCACAATAAACTTTCTGTCCAAAACATCACTGAAAATTTTTCAAGAAGTTTTTGTTTCAAATAGTTTTGAAATACTGCAAAATTATTGCATGTACTCACTGAACCAAGTTGCATGACAGGAACCAAGTTGCATGACAGGCACCAAAGTTGTCTTGTAAATTTTTGACCTTATTTTTCTTTCTTATTTTCATCCATATTCTACATTCCATGATCTGAACTTATGCTACTTAGAAAAACAAAATAGTTTCATATCATAAAACCATATAAACTCACAAGTTGTAAAGAAACAAGACAAAAAAATTAAATCCCTTTTAAGAAACTGAAGAATTTATGATTTACAGAGAAGTGTATCTGAAGTAATAAAATACATCACAACATTTGTGCAGAAGGAATGAATCGAACATCCTAAAGCTTTGTTTTCCAGAATGGAAATTGCAGACACACACACACACACACTCACACACACACACAAATACATTTATATGCATACTGCATCAAAATTTATTCATAATTTATTCATTTAATGAAAGAAGAATGTTTTTCATGAATTCCAGCTGTATAATTACAGTCACATAGCTGCCAACCCTGAATGTAAAAAGTATGATCAGGAGTATTTTATGTGCCACGTCTGTGTGTGAATATGAATATTGTGAAAGTGTGTTCATGATAACAATAGCTTCTCCTCTCCTGAAAAAAAAAAGGAAAAAAAATTGTTTTACATAACACAGCTAGAAGCCATGCATTCTGTATCTAAGGTCTAAAAACAAAAACAAAACACAACTCACCTCTTCTAGTAACCTCTCCACTTCATCTTCATCACCATTTCCTTTTGGCCCAACTTCCCTCAGGAGGTCTTTGTCAGAAGGCTGCAGTAATTCCAAGACAAAAGCAATGTCAGCTGCCTCATGTCCAGGAGAAAGGACTGTGACCATTTAGTCACAAACTCACATGTTACTCAATTTTGTTCCAATGTGTCACCATTTGTGTCCTAATCATTTGACTTCAGATAATTACTTTATGAGTCCTCCAAAAAGTTCCATCACAGCATTAGGGATGCTTGTCTATCAAACTGCGTTTACACCATGTTCCACGCAACCACAGCAGCCCCGTTTCAGGCCACAGTGGACAAAACGGGATGGACTCGAAACAACGCAGTGAGATCGCATAGGCAAACACAACAGGCCGTGATTGCCATAGACACCGTGTCAGACTTTTAGACTACATGAAAACAACATAACGAGGCGGCACGTAATAGGCTGTAACAAAACTCGGAAGCTATCCGTAGCAGGACGCGACTGAAAATGTTGATAATCTAGCCTGACCAGACGCCATGAGAACAGCATCTGACCAGGGCAAGGACTGGAATGAACAAGACTAGAATGCGAAGGGGGGAAAACAGGAAAATGTCTCATCTACCTACTACGTTTCGGGCAAATGGTACCCCTTTCAGTTACCCTCTTGGCTCGGACCAGGAGCGGGCCAAAAATGCATGATTTACTGAAAGCAGTATGAGGCTGCCGTGGCTGCCAGGAAAATGGTGTGAGCACAGCAGCTTTAGTCAAGTTTCCTCAGAATACTCTGAATTTTAGGAAAACAAGAGACCAGGGGGTCTCGCATTCACCTAATTGTTACAAGTTCACCTTCCATGCATTCTTGCAAACTACAAACTGAGAGCATTGCAAACTTGGGAGATGGGCGGGCAGTTTTGACGGCCTCTATTGGGGCATATTCGCTCACACTAGTAAATATACTTGCCAAGTACACTTTTATTAACAAAATTTGACTATGCAGTTAAGAAAAAAAAAAATAAGACTTGAATGAAAAAATGGAAAAAAAAACCAAGAGACCCAGGGGTCTCGCACTCACCTGAGTATCGCAAGTTCACCTTCCATGCATGTATCTAGTAGACTCTTACCTGGAACATTGGAAACTTGTCATGGGGGTAGCTTTGAGAGCTGGGGGCATGGTGTCTACTTGCATATTCCATCACACTGGTATAAATATCTGCCAAGTACACTGTACTTTATATAATGTTGGACTATGCAGTCTTGAAAAAAAATGTTGGACTATGTAGTTTGAAAAAAAAAGACTTAAAGCTCTATCACTTCTGGTTCTAGAGAAGAAGAATTGTAAATATTTCTTAATGTGGGGGGGGGGGGGTATATTGGGCCCCCTAGGGGCCCCCAAGGGGAGCATGGTGCCCTGTTGAATAAATTTAGATCTTAATCCCATGGCATGCAACCTGCCAAGTTTGGTGAATATTCATCAAGGGGTCTTCAAGAAGAATATGAACATGTACAATTTAAGTCCCCATTTGGACCCATCCCATCCCAATCCCCTGGGTTTATGGGGGAGGGTGGGGGTTACCCCTGATTCTGCTATGAACAAACTTGAAACAACAGTCATTAATATACTGACTTATTCTACTAACTTAGCTCAATCACTTCTGGTTCTATAGAAAATCTTATAAGATTCCTTAATGGCGGTGGGTTGGGCCCCTTGGGGGACCCCCATATGGGGCATGGTGCCCATTTGATGGAATTGAGATTATATTCCTCTATAGGGATGCTACCTGCCAAGTTCGGTGAAAATTCATGATGGGGTTCTCAAGAAAAAGATGAACATTTATAATTTGGCCCCAATCTAGGCCCCCTCTGAGGCCCCCCAGGTGGGGCATGGTGCCCATATGATGGGAATGAGATTCTATCCCCTTAGGATTGCTACCTGCCAAGTTTGGTGAAAATTCATCATGGCATTTCAAGAAATTTCAAGAAATTTCAATGAAAATGTACAATTTGGGCCCCATTAGGACCCTTCCCCACCCCCTCCACTGGGTCTCAAGGGGAGCACCCCTGATTCCTTAATTTTGGGGGGTTTAGGCCCCTCTGGGGGCCCCCAGGTGGGGCATGGTGCCCATTTGAACAAATTGAGATCCTATCCCCCTATGGATGTTACTTGCCAAGTTTGGTACAAATCGGTCATGGGGTTCTCAAGAAGACAATGAAAATGTAAAAAGTTTACTCACGACGCACAACGCACGCCGGCCGCCGGAAGAAGAGCGATCGCAATAGCTCACTTGAGCCTTTGGCTCAGGTGAGCTAAAAATGAAAAATTCAATCCCAATTCAACCCCTAGATCTACTATAAATAACCTTGGAAGTGCACTCACTACTTTATTCACTCAGAGGTTTTCCAGTTTTGAACAATATCACTTTTTTCCCCTTTTTTAAGGGGGTTCTGGGTTTCTTGTAATAAGCATATAAATTGCCATCCTTGTGATAACACACTGGGTTTGGTGACAAATTTAACCATGTGATTTCAAGAAGAAGAAGGAAATGTGCTGACCCCTCCCCTTCCCCAAATTCAACTCAACCCCCCCCCCCCCCCCCCCCATCCACCCCTGGATCTGCCATGAACAAAGTATAAACTAACACTAACTAGCACTAACTTAGCTTATAAATCTTTTCTGGTTCTAGATAGAAGATTCGTAAAGATTGCTTATATTTGGGAGCTTTACCCCCCCCCCCCCCCCCCTCCCATTGTGCCCCTTGGGTCCCCAAAGTGGGGAATGGTGCCCATTTGCACATATATACATATTCTACCACCCTGGTGACATCCCCTCAATCTATCAAAACAAAATCGAAACTACAGTAACTAATCTCAAACCTACCCCCCCCCCCCAGGCTCCATGGGGGGCAGCCCAGCATCCACAAATCCAACTTGAAACTACAGTCATCAATGTATCAACTTTAATAATTGGGGGACTTGGAACCCCCCTTCCCTGGGGCCCTCTGGGTGTGGATAAAGCCTATTTGAACAAACTGAGATCCTATCCCCCTAGGTATGCTACGTATGTACCTGCCAACTTCAATGAAAATCCAACATGGGGTTTTCAAGAAGAAGATAAAAATGTAAAAAGTTTATGCTTGACGCATGATGAATGACGGACACCGGACGATACATGTAGCTCAATTAAATCTTTGGCTCTGGTGAGCTAAAAATGCCTGCCCAAATTGGGCAAGCGAATAGTTTTGAAGCCACCTTTTTTTTTCAGTTTTCCCCCTTAAAACCTGGAAAGTCAACCATACAGAAGCCCAAAGATAATCAACGTTTAATGATACAATGTGCTTTAATTTCATTTCAGCAACTTTTCAACACTTACGTTAAGACGCCTCAATGCAATGCAATAATAACACTTGATCGAATCAAGTTTGTTACTCTAATTGTTTTAGTGTGTGAATTAACGTGTGCTTTTCGTTCAAATTCAAGTGATTTCTACATTATTTTCTTGCATTTTTGTACTTTCTTGAAGGGCAAGTAAAATTCATGTTGAGGCAAGTGTTGTGCAACAATATGAAAATCTGCTTACCTGATTATACAAATGGTAAAATAAAAAAAAATAAAAAAAGTAAGGTAGCACCCTGCAAGGAGACCTTAAAATTCAACCAGTTTGTGTCAGGCTTTCAAGCGGGATAATGTCAAAAAGTAGGAATAAAGTAGGAACAAAATCTCTAAAAAAGTAGGGAAAAGTGGGACATGAGAGGGAAAAAGTAGGGCATTAAAGAAAAAAAAGTAGGAATAAATCAGGACACGTGCAGGCTTTTTGGAGTAGTTTTCGTTGATACTCACCAGAACTCTGGATCAGTGGCGTATCTAGGGAAAACGGTGCCTGGGGCAAACGCGAAAATTGCGCCCCTAAATTCTGAAAAAGTGTTCAACCCCAACCCCATCCCGGTAGGGACTTTAAAAAATGTCCACATGATATGCTTTTTCAAGCACCTAAAAGGGGTCTTTTGAGGGTGATTTAAATGAAATAAATTTTGATGAATTTTGGCGAGCGAGCGCAGCGAGCGAGCCGAACATTTTTGTATTTCAGCTGACAAAACATGGAATTCTTGTCATCTTTTGCTTATTAAATCTTACAATTCCAATCAAGATACAGTGACGGCCTTATAGGTAACGATTAATATCAACAAACTAAGGACTTGAAAAAATACTCTCAATTAGTATGCGCGAGTGAAGCGAAATTTGCATATTTCTGCATCATCATCACGTTTTGTTCTTTTTTTTTGCTAAATTTTGGCGAGCGAGCACAGCGAGCAAGCCGAAAAATTTTGTATTTCAGCTGACAAAACATTGGATTCTTGTCATTTTTTTTTTTTGCTTATTAAATCTTACAATTCTAATCAAGATATAGTGACGGCCTTATAGATAACGATTTATACCAACAAACTAAGGACTTGAAAAAAAAATACTCTCAATTAGTATGCGCGAGTGAGCGGAAATTTGTATATTTCTGCGTCATCATCACGTTTTGTTCTTATCTTTTTTTGATAAATTTTGGCAAGCGAGCGCAGCGAAGGAGCCAAAAATTTTTGTATTTCAGCTGACAAAACATGGGATTCTTGTCATTTTTTTGCTTATTAAATCTTACAATTCTAATCAAGATATAGTGACGGCCTTATAGGTAACGATTAATATCAACAAACTAAGGACTTGAAAAAATACTCTCAATTAGTATGCGCGAGTGAAGCGAAATTTGTATATTTCTGCATCATCATCACGTTTTGTTCTTTTTTTTTGCTAAATTTTGGCGAGCGGGCACAGCAAGCGAGCCGAAAAATTTTGTATTTCAGCTGACAAAACATTGGATTCTTGTCATTTTTTTTTTTTGCTTATTAAATCTTACAATTCTAATCAAGATATAGTGACGGCCTTATAGATAACGATTTATACCAACAAACTAAGGACTTGAAAAAAAAATACTCTCAATTAGTATGCGCGAGTGAGCGGAAATTTGTATATTTCTGCGTCATCATCACGTTTTGTTCTTATCTTTTTTTGATAAATTTTGGCAAGCGAGCGCAGCGAAGGAGCCAAAAATTTTTGTATTTCAGCTGACAAAACATGGGATTCTTGTCATTTTTTTGCTTATTAAATCTTACAATTCTAATCAAGATATAGTGACGGCCTTATAGATAACGATTCATACCAACAAACTAAGGACTTGAAAAAAATACTCTCAATTAGTATGCGCAAGTGAGCGAAAATTTGTATATTTCTGGGTCATCATCACATTTTGTTCTTATCTTTTTTTTTGGATAAATTTTGGCGAGCGAGCAGAGCGAGCCAGCCGAAAATGTTTGTATTTCAGCTTACAAACATGTCTTTTTTTTTTTTCTTTTTTGCTCATTAAATCTTACAATTCTAATCAAGATATAGTGATAGTCTGATTGATAACGATTCATACCAACAAACTTTGCATTGTTTGCATTTCAGCTTACAAAACATGGAATTCGGAATTCTTGTGTGAACACAATAAACATTGTTATTTGTCTGCGTCATCATCATGTTTTGTTTTTATCTTGTTTGATTTGGTTTTCTGTCCCTCCCCCCCTTCTCTCCCCCCCCCCCCCCCCACCCCGTCTTGGCGAGTTTTTTTTTTTTTCCTTCTTCTTCCTCTTCTTTTTTTCTTTCGTTTTCTTCTTCTTCTTCTTCTTCTTTTCGTTTTTTTCGTTTTTTGCGCCCCCAAGGAGTGGCGCCCGGGGCACGTGCCCCCCTTGCCCCCCTAGATACGCCACTGCTACCTGTAAATCTTAATTTGTACTCACAACCCTGCTGCCTCAGTCTCACTTTTGCTCCTTTGGAGAGCCTGGTAATTTTGAGCAATGATGAGAGCTGGATGAGCACTGCTCCATGTCCTAGGCTGCAATATCAGTGGGATCAATCACATCTGCACAGGAGCAAAAGCTGAGGCTGGCAGCAGTCTTGTGGTTGATTGGTTTGTGTTATACCTCTTTCATGCTGAAGAGGCTCCTCCCCACCAGTAAGAATCTGCAACTAGAGTCTACTCATCATTTCTGAATATCAACTATTCAAGTAGCCTTGCACATTTTTTTTTGCGGGGTTTTTCACCAAAAAAGTAGGAAAAAGTAGGAAAAAGTAGGATTTTGAGCAAAAAAGTAGGAAAAGTAGGGACAGCAGTAAAAAAGTAGGAAAAAGTAGGAAAAGTAGGGCCACTTGAAAGCCTGACATTGTGTATACAGCAAGTTTGTGTATAAAGATGGAAGAAAAGAGGGCACTACCACACGTTACAAGCAGCTAGATTTATGAATAATACACTTTCACACTAAATTTGAATAAAATCAGGAAGCACAGCCAATAACTCACACACAAAGACATTAACCAAAATATAATCTTTGACCCTATCAAAAGCAGAACATTGGGGGCAGCATGACCAAAAAACAATGAGTAGTCAACAATTTTACCATGATTCATCTCCATACAAATTTTGACAAAAACTCATAAAGAAATGTGGATGGTAGGGCACGCAGAAAAATGTATGAACATGGTGATGACTTTTGACCCTGTAAAAGGCTGAATATTGAGAACATCATAACCAAGCATTATAGACTTTCAGATTTGACAATGATGAGCATTTGCAGAAAATTGAACAAAATCTGTCACGAAATGTGGCTAATGGAGCACACGCAATCAGACCCTCAAAATCAACCTTTTTGTGCTTGTGTTTAAAGACAGAACAAGCAAGGGCACTATCACCAAGTTATAAGCACCTGGATTTTAACATGATACATCCCCATATCAAATTTGAACTAGAAACGCACTCTGAGAGGGCAGTCATCTGCCAAGGAGCTACTTTCCACCGATGATCTTGCTCTTCCAAAGTGATCAGTGATTTCCACCCACATGTATGAATGCCGAAAAATACATGCCCTATTTCCCAATATAGAAACCTCTACTGCGTGGCACGCCTCGCCCTAGCAGAAACTAGAGCACGCACTTTAGTGCACGTATGAAAACCTAAAAAATGCGCAGCTTGAACTTCATTGATGTTCATTGACGGCTTGAAGTTCATTGACCCTACCTATCAAAATATCGAAAATCCTTCATAAAATCCACAAAAGTTTCTGGATTACTACCAAAATGTAATCATTTGTTCCTTGTGAATTCTCAACCTTCCCTGCAAGTTTCATCTAAATCCGTTCCCAACTTTTTGAGTTATTTGGACACGGACAAACAAACAAACGGTAACGAAAACGTAACCTCCCCCCTTGGCGGAGGTAATAAGATACATCAAAAAAGAGGACCAGTATCATGCACATAAGTGTGACATGTCGATGCAGAGGCAGCAGCATAATACTGCTGAGTCCAAAGTATAGCTTATAGTAAACATACCCACAGAAACAATGAGGGCTAGAATAATATACTGGCCTTGAGGGTGGTACAACATTTATTGCCTGTTGTTCATCGAGACTTATTTTCATTAATTGTTGCAGTCTTCTGATCCAGCAATCAAAGGACATATATCTAACCAGTACTTTCAAAATTCACAACTGTTGAAGGGATCATCTGATATTACTCATATCTCACTACTTTTTCTGATATCAGTGAATCCAAATGTAGATTTGAGGAAAATTCTTTCATATTTGTTGAACTACTGCAATAGCAAATGATCATAGATCCTTATCAATTTCTCAGACCTTGGTTCTTAGAGGTGAATGAGAATACTTCAAATATGTAACTCCTAAACAGTGAATATTTACCTGAGAGGAAGGATATACTCACAGTCAGCTTTTGATTCCCTTGGTTTTTCTTGATGGTTTTCTTCTTTACAGGTTCTTTCCTTGTACCATCTCTTGTTACACTAGAAGTCTTGTCAAGGGCAGCTGAAATGCACAAAATAATATTCTTGTCGCCAAAGTGATTTACAACAGATGTCTTCATTAACAAATAAAATCATTTAGATTATGATGTCAACACTTTACAAGTTGGTAAAACTCAATTTCACCATCTTTTAGAATGCTTTATACGACAAGAGACCCGAGGGTCTCATGCTCACCTGAGTATTGCAAGTTCATCTTCAGGGGGAGGGGGAGGGGGGAGGGGGGAGGGGGAGGGGGGCCTGGGGTGGAGGCATGCTACCCATTCTAACAAACTGAGATCTTATTACCCTAGGGATGCTACCTGCCAAGTTTTGATGGAAATTGTACAATGCATTATCAAGCAGAGTAGTATTTTCAAATTATGAAATTTGACCGTAATTTGTCCCCTCTCCTCCCCTTTACAAGGCCCCCAGGAGGGGAATCCCCAGTTAGGCCATGAACAAACTCAAAATTATGGTCACTAGTCTACTTACTCATACCAATAACTCTCATGTAGCTCTATCACTTTTAGTTCTAGAGAATAAGATTTGTAAAAATTCCATAATTTGTGGTCTTTGAAATCCACCATGGGGTTTTTAAGAAGAAACTGAACATGTACAAAGTTTAGGCACAATGACCAATACACAATGCATGCCAGAAGGTGAAGGATCGCAAGAGCTCACTTAGGCAGTGGCTCAGGTAAGCTTAAAATCATATACATTTTTGGTTTAAAAAAAAAAAAAGAATGAAAGTAAAAAATTATTCTCTGAAGGGCTCGATTATAGTAAACTTGAGCACTTTCTCCAGTCAAGAAAACTTCATGTGAAGTTCACTGTATCTAGCAGGAGTAGAATGAAATGTGATTACTACGAAATAACTAGAAATGTCGCTACAGCGACTGGTTATACCCCCGCCAAACAGCATTTCATAAGCTTTGGTCAAAACAACATTTCATAAGCTTTGGTCAAAAAACTGAGGAAGTAGTTAAATCCGCAAGATCTTTCCTTGATCTTCTGCCATTAATATGCCGTTACCATGGCAACGTACTTTCGGGTACTGTCGAAAAATGCGTCTTGCACATCTACAACCAAAGGCACACATCTGTACCAAGTTTCATGGAAATTGGGCAACAACTGAGGAAGTAGTTTGCAACACAAAATTTTCCATCATTTTGGCTCATAATATGTGAGCTGTTACCATGGCAACATACTTTTTGTCACTGTCAAGAAATGTGTCATGCTGACCTATATCCTAAGACAAACATTCAATATGAATTCCATGAGAATTGGAAGAACACTGATGAAGCAGTTTTGCCATGAAGCATTTTGCCCTATATTTTACCAATAACATGCCGTTACCATGGCAACGCACTTTTTGCCACTGCGGAAATATGTGTCTTGCACATTAACATATTCAGATGAACATCTGTACCTAATTTCATAAAAATTGATCAAAAACTGTTTTTGCCCATAATATGCCGTTACCATGGCAACGTACTTTTGGGTACTGTCAAAAAATACATCTTGCACATCTACAACCCAAGGCACACATCTGTGCCAAGTTTTATGGGAATCGGTTGAAAACTGAGGAAGTTGTTCGCGACGCAAGATTTGCAATGGACCGACCGCCCGACCGACCGACCGACCGCCCGACCGCCCGACCGCCCGCTGATTCCTATATACCCCCTTCAAACTTCGTTTGGCGGGGGTATAATGATAATGATAATACCAGTAACAAAAACACAGGAAAGACGGTACAGCAGACACAGAGTTTAGCACAGAAAAGAACACACAGAAGAGAAAAAAAAATCAGACAAAGCACAGAATACAAAGAAAGAACAACACATGGTGAAGAGTGAAGGATCGGTCTTCACCTGGACTTGGAGTACTGTCTCTCCTTCCCTCTGTAACATCACTCAATAGAGTTCCTTTCATGATGCCCAGTGGCTTGCCAGTCATAGCATCCTTTGATCCTCGTAGGTTGAAACATACTGTCAGACTTAGTTCATAACCATCTTCGTGGACAGCTGCTGTTACCAACTAGAAATTGAGAAAGGTGGATTGATACACAAGTTTACTAACATACTCATATTATATGCACACCCTGATAACAAAGTTAGTTCGTTCCCAGCGATCAAATACTTCACAGAAGCCTAGCCATACATAGTAGTTATTCATACATGCAAACTGAATTTCATATATTGAAATGCACTCAGTGGGTCCAAGTGCATGGAATTGTTTGTTAGCAATGTTCTGAGAGGAAACATCCTCACAAATATGCATACATTACTCAAATGGACGATTACAGGTCACAGATAACATCAGCATTTCAGGTTACATGGACAAGTCCTGAATTGTTTATGAAAAAAACTAGAAATGTCGCTATGGAGACTGGTATGCCTCCGCCATAATGCATGGTTCTCCGAATAGGCCTATAGCACAATGTCTTGACAATGTGTGATGACAGTTTCACATAACTGGCAAAATATTAAAAATGACAGGTTTGTCACAAATGCATTGAATGTTCACTTTCCTTGAACTAGGTTTATTTGGATGAATAGCTATACTGTCTAATAAGAGTGCAGGTATTTAGGGATTTGTACCCAACCCTTTTATAAGTTTAAAGAAGAAGTGAAATTTAGCACTTTCTCTTGACCTTTGACCTTTTGGCCTTTGACCTTTTGACAAGAAACTTCCAAGAGAATCTGTATTTGGCAATACATGCATACACTAAGTTTCTAGGAAAAATTCTACAGGCATTGCATAGATGAGAGGGAAATAATGACAATTTGATGAGTTGACCTCGACCTCTGACCCCCTGACCTTTGACCCATGACCTGTAAATACCCTAAATGATCACTGTCAGTCAGTACATGCATATATATTAAGTTCCATGAAGATATATCTTATCTTGAAATATTTGTGAGATGTGGAGAAAAAAGTTAAATTTTAACATTTTCACTTGACCTTTGACCCTTGACCTTTGACCCCGTGACCCTAAAACCCAAACAAAGTATTATCCCCCCAGGATATACCCTCATACCAAGTTTGATGTAAAACCACAACACGGTTCTCGAGATATCGACAAAAACAAAACGGGACGGACGGACGACCCGAAAACATAATGCCTCCGGCCACTTCGTTGGCGGAGGCATAAAAAATGTTCATTTTATCAGCACTGATAAAACTGCTATTTTTTTTAGCTACACCACTATATAACCATTCTCTTGATTTGTAACAATAAGCAAGTTGCAAATTGCACATTTACATATTACATATCGTCGCTGGGGCGACAAGACCTCGTATCTCAAAAATGTCAAATGTTCAGGAGAGCCAAAAAACATGGCGGCCAAAGCACTATACTGAATGGGATAGCCGTTCCTTTGACATGCCGTGGTGGCTTCATTTTTGGGGTAAGACAGCTGGGATTTGGACAGGACATCACTTAACCGATTATTTGACCACTAATGCAAAAAAGTCATTTTCACCAAAATTTGAGATACAAGGTCTTGTCACCCCAGCGACGATATATATATATATATATATATATATATATATATATATATATATATATATATATATATATATATATGCAGGGTATGCTCTCAAAAAAGCCAGACAGACTAAAAGAATTTCTCAAACAGGAACACCTACATAGATTACATTGTATCACCAATACCAATCATATGAGTTTCATCGGGTAGTTGATTTTCATATCTCAGTTAAAGGGACATTCCAGATGATTATATGATTTTACATTATGCAGTACATAAATTGATAGTGCCATGTGTAGATTTGTGGAATTTATTGTTGTCCTTGAGCAGACAAACCAATATAAAAAAAAAAAAAACGATAACACAGAAAAAGGTTGATGACAGAGGAGGCCCACATATTCAAGAAGTGTAGCAATTTAATTCTATTACAGTACCACTTGCTTTTGAATAAGTTCCCCTGTATAGAATTTATGCATGCTTTCTTCCTTTGTTCTGCTTCCATGAGCACCCAATCAGGCATTCTTTAAAGTGAAGTTGCTATGTCATCATCCTTGTTCATTGTGATTTGTTATGAATTTTGAAAACATTCTTATTCCTTATCAAAATCAAATTAAATTCTGTAACACTATATCCAGTGTTCTCTATAGATGTTCAAATGCAAAAGCCTGAAAATCATACAGACATCTCCTTTAATACTCAAATATATTTCATATTTCTGGTATAAGCAGAAATGGGCCTGCCTACAACACTACAAACATCCAAGGAATTCTCTAGTCTGTAAGAGCCATATCACAAATGTGGCAATACTCTGACAAGTTCGACATAAAGTGGTACCTTGCCCATCCGAGGTTCCCCAATCATGTTTCTGAAGTCTTGGTTGTTCTGGGCATGTGCCTTCAGGTGCCCACATATGTGGTCCATTTGCTGCCTCCAGTACCCTAGGAAATGGGAGACACACAGGGTCACGACATATTTATACCATCTTGGTATAGTATGTAAAGCTTCTTTTTTTTTTTGCTTGGACTATTGACATAAGCACACACAAAATGATCACATGTATGCAACAGTAATTATGTTTTACCGGTGCCAGAATTGGCTACTGGCTTCCCACTTTGACAGTGATTATTCCTCTGATTCACTTTGACTGTTTTCATGAGATTTTGTGTTTTCAAGGAATTTTTTTTTAGTCAAGACTATCTTGTTCTAATGGGGTTTGCTTTTAATTTATGTACTGACAACTGTATGACCAAAGTTGATGAAGTTTGCTGAACTCATGATGTGTGGAATCCATTAACCTGTAAGTCAATGGTATTTTCTTCCTCCATGACTACTGTACATCCATGCTCTTGCTACTAGAGACGTCTGGTAAAATTAAAGCATAACAACAATAAATATGAACTGACTTTGCTCACAAATCATCTTCAACAGAAGTAGTTTGTGAATGTGAAAAGACTTTGCAGTGTCAGAATGTGATAGTCCTGAGATGAACTCTTTAACAAGAGTTGATCAAACTTCACCAGAGTTCTACAAACTAAACAGCAGACCAGGAGATCAACACTTCAAAGTAGATTGGGGGATTTGAGCATTCTTTGCAGACCTTGAAGGAGCCAGCTCACCCTGAGTGGTCAGTGCCTTCTGCTGGTGTGTTTGTATAATAAGCTACTGGAGCATTTGGCCATGCTTAGATAATCATCATGCTGTTGTTGTGTGGATCTAGCATGTTAAAATTAATAGTCAGTGAGATGTGGGTAGAGTGAGTGTACTACTGTTTGTTGTTGTTCATATAAAGGCCTGTGTCTTGTGGTACTCTATCATCTGCATCAATGTGGGGGTCTCTCTGTTGCATCAGGTGTTCCAGTCTTTGCTTGCTGTAATGTTCTGGTTGTTGTCTCAGTCAATGTGTTGTTCATGTTGTTGTTGTGCCACTCATTGAACTGGTAGCATGTTTGGTGTCTTTAAATCTGGTTTCAATAATAATCACTATTTCATGACAACATGTGAAACTTTATATTCCACAAGTTTCATTTTCTACATCAAATTTTGATAAAAACCATTTAACCGTTCTGTTTGACTAACACTGTTACATCCAAGGCAACTTGAAAATTGAGCAGAAAAACACAATATCAACTTCTGCTTGAAATCTGCAATGGCACTAGAAGCTTGTGTGGCACAGTTAGGCATATCTGTAACGCTATGTCAATTACTCACATGTACAGTCAACCTCGCCTAAATCAAATCTATTGGGACCAACGAAAACACTTCAACTTATGCGAAATTCGACTTCCGCGGAAGTCGTGTTTCCGGACAAAATTTTCATAATGCAGTGTCTTTTTTATGTTTTTATTGGCCGTGAAATTACAGTAGACGGTAGTAATATGTTGTTTTTGTTTTGTTTACGTTTTAAAAAAGAATCCTGATGCTCAATTATTGGACTGCAATAATCGAAATGTGGGAGTTTGGGGCATCATCATTTGTTTGGGGATGTCGTTTTTACTTCTGCAAGAATTTCAAAACAATTAGAAATTTTTTGTGAACTTTTTCCGCACAATGAGACATGATTTGATCGTGATTTGTTTTCGAAAATGTCTTTAATGTCTCGTCATAGCACAAGACCTTCGCCAGACGGGCACGATGTTTGCAAAATCTTTGTGACACCCCGAACAAGACCCCGAAATTTTGGAGAATGTCTTGTGTATGTTTTGCGAGATCCGCAAACGTTTGGTGCATGTTTCATGTATGACCTCTTTAATGCTCTACGTTTTCTGCAAAACAAAATCATAGCATATTAGTACATCCACACATCAAGCAACTATATACACTGTATATGAAAATAAAATTTTTAATATTCAAAAAATCCCAAAATACACTTTAAATTACTCAAATGCATGCTGAAATTATATTTGAAACTTAAGATCATGTGTGGGGGAACCTAGAAAAAAACAGATGCTTGTGAATTGTGGGGTAGCCTAGGTCATCAGAAAAAAAACAAACAAACAAACACTAAAGGTCTGCACACACATACGCAATGGAGAAATGAAAGGGAAAGAAAGGAGAAATACAGGAAAGAGAAAATCTTCAACTCAAAACAGCTATCAATCTCCTTGGACACATTATTCTCCAATGATTATTGAAAAATTTGCGTTACGTAAACGAAAAACACGCGATGTAACTGGCTGTATTTTAGCAGAAGTACATGTGACATTTACACATACATCATTAGAACTTGGCACAAACTGCGCAAGAATGCGTGTTTTTGTTTTGTTTTGTTTTGTTTTTTGCTTCATTGTTGGAACACATTCGGATAAAAACTTCTGAATGTTGGATTTTGCCATTCGTGTCCTTCGCAAATCGTTGCGAATGATTTGCAAGCATAGCGAATACTAGGGAATTTCAGGATTCTTTAACAGTTGCAATCAAATTCGTATACAATTGCAGTCAAACTTGCAAACTGTTTTTATTGTCGGGAACAGTTTTTGTTGTCGCAAAGAGATTTTGAACACGCTATGCTCGCAAACATTCACCACTCAGTGAGATTTGTGGTTTGTACCGGATTGTGAGGATTTTTTCTTCTTCCTTTTTTTTCCCCCAAACCCTGCTGCACCGCCCGCACATGGCTTGCCTCTACCCTGGTACATGTGATTTAATATGTTCTTCTCAGCCGGACATCAAGGATACAAGGGATATTAGGGCTAACTTCTATTCGACCCTTGAGAGTATTTTATTACAAAAGTGTGTTTTTTCCTTCATTTGTTTATTGAATACTGAAAGAATGCTTCACTTTCACGTTTGAATGATGTACGGGGAAAAAAACAACAACTTCGACTCATGCGATGGAATTAACATGTATTTACACAAATCTGGACTCAAAATTATCTTTGACATAGGCAAAATTCGACTTGTAAAACTTCGACTTGTGTAGATTATTTCAAAGAAATAGGTAAAGAGAAAATCCGAACTTTTCTGGAGCTTCGACTTAGCCGAGTTTTCGACTTGTGCGAGGTTGACTTAGGCGAGGTTAACTGTATGTTATTGTTCAGCAATATGTAATATCATAGCAGTCACAGATGTGTTAATTATTCACATTGAAAGTTTCATGCAGTTGCAGATATGGTATTGACGCCACTGACTGAGATAAAAGAAAATTTAAATCTTATTGGCATCTGCATCTATTATGTATATGTAAAGAGTTGATAAGTTATGATTTTTTTTCCTTGACATTCAATCTTGCAAACAATGACACAAACACAGAAAGGCCCTTTCACATTCATACACAGAAGAAACAATGATGAACTTAACACATGTGCTCAGTGTAAAGAGTCCTGTTAACACAAACCTGTAACTTTCATCAAAGCAGTGAACCAGCCCATACATTGGCAAAAAGAAAATGGTGGAGGTGGAACAAAACAAAACAACAACAAAACAAAACACACCCACACACACACACACACACACACACACACATTTTACAGATATATACATATTTCTTTTTTTGGGGGGGTTGTTGTTTTTGTACTGGGTCTTCCTCAAGTGTACAGGTAGTTGACGCACACCTTCTATGAAAAGAAAAATAGTAAGATTCATTGTAGCAGTAGTGAAAGCAGTGGAGGAAGTACTAGTTTCCTGTCTACTGCATACACATGGAACATCAAAATGCCACTTGCTTTCACACAAAGATGTAGATGTCAATCTCCTGGATAAAAACCCTACACACTAGTGTGAGAGATCACCTTTGCCTGGACTAACTGCTGTCAGGGTCAGTTTACGGTCACTCATTGAATCCATTTTGTTCTTAGCCTCCTGCTGCTCTGCCTCCCTTTTGTGCATCTCTTGCATGGAGGGGTAGAAGATGCCTGCTGTCTGAGTGGAAGTTGAGGCTTTGGGGGTCTCTTTCTTGGGTGTGGTCATTGGAACCCAAGACGGCTCTTCATTCTTGTCCACAACCTAGATATGAAGGACACACAAACGGGACAAATACGAGGATGAAAACCAGCTTGTAAGCACTGTTTGACAATGTCCCCATTTTAAAAATCTGAGCTGGATGGTCCAAAATGCTCTCAGTCTTCGGTGTAAATACGAAGCTATAGGGTCTGATATAAATTTAGGCTAACTGCTTCAAGGAAGTTAAAGTCTGTGAGTGACTGGACTTATATTCAGCATTTCCCCCAAAAAGTAACCACTCAGTAAATTGTTTGGTGATATTTGTTCACATATCTCTTGACAGTGACAGCATCATTCTAAAAATGTTTTAATAATTGTGTTCTTTTCATACACTTTAATATCTTGATATGTCCTAAGTTTATTTCCAAAAGTGAGCCACTACAATATTAAACAGTGCCTTCATTACAACCATGACAACTTTATTAGTTGTTGAACATGATTTGACAGTAGAAACATCACCCCCGTTTATGTTCTGTTGAAGTATAATTCCTTTTTCTAAAGTTATGGTACATTAGCACACTTTGCAGGCTACAATATGTAAACTTGTACAAAGGGAGTCATGAGATCCTCAAAATAAAGAAAATATAATGGCATATTTGGTGCTGAAAGAAACTAGAAATGTCGCTATGGCGACTGATGCCTCCGCCATAATGCATGATTCTCCCAATAGGTGTATGGTACAATGTCTTCACAATGTGTTATGACAGTTTCACAAAACTAACAAAATATTGAAATGACAGGTTTGTCAGAAATATCTTGAATGTTCACTTTCCTTGAACTAGATTTGCTATAATTGTCTAAGAGTGCAGGTACCTGTATTTGGGGAATTGAGAATTTTTACTTGACTTCTGACCTACCCTTTTATAAGTTTATGCATTGAGTAATTTTCAAGGTATGAAGAAAGAGTGTAATTACAGTATAATATATATATATATATATATATATATTTGCATTTAAACCTGACCTTTGACCTTTGACCTTCTGGCTGGAAATTTCTCAGAGAATCTCCATTAGGGAATACATGTATATATCAAGTTTTAGTCTTAAAAATAATAATGTAAGCATTGCATATACTAGTATATGAGGGAAATAGTAAAATTTTGAGAAGTTGACCTTGACCTTTGACCCCCTCACTAGTGACCCATGACCCCTACATTCCCTAGAAAATCCCTGCCAGTCAGTACATGTGTATGCACCAAGTTCCATGAAGATACATTGAACCATTTGCAAGAAAAGTGAAATTGTAACATATTCACCTAACCTTTGACCTTTTGACCTTTGACCTTATGACATGAAACTCTCTCTGGAGAATCTTTATGCAGTAGTACATGTCTACACTAAGTTTCAAGATAATACCTTCGGGCATTGCATGGATATGGGGGAAATAGCAACGTTTTTAGCATTTGACCTTGACCTTATGACCTTTGACCTCTTGCCAATGTCACTAAAATCTTCTCAACTAATTGCCCCATCATACATGATCCTTGGACCAAGTTTGGTGAAAGCTGCTTCATCCAGTTTTGAGTTATCACGTAAACAGATAAATTTTAGGATTTGACCTTGATCTTTGACCTTTGACCTCTGTCCAATTTCACTCAAAAACTAACCAAGTAATTGTCCCATCATACATCATCCTCAGACAAATTTTGGTGAAATTTGCTGAATCCAGTCTTGAGTTATCGCGTAAACAGATACAATTTAATGATTTGACCTTGACCTTTGACCTTTGACCTTTGGCCGATTTCACCCAAAATCTAATGAATTAATTGCCCCATCATACTTTATACTTGGACCAAGTTTGGTAAAATTCCAGTCAATATTACTCAAGTTATCGCGTAAACGAATGCGGACGTACGTACGTATGGACGAACGGACGTACGGACGTATGGACGTACGGACGTACAGACGTACGTACGGACGGACGGACAACCCGAAAACATAATGCCTCCGGCACCACTTCGTGGCGGAGGCATAAAAGGGATAAAAGTCAGACAAAAATATAAAGAAGTTTACTGAACATGTTAAAGCATACTGCATACCATTTCTGATAAGATACTATGGTGTCCTTGTATACTTTGTGGTACATTTTTGTTTTCCTAAAGCAACACCTATGACATAACTGCTTATTTGTCATAACACCACTGGTTGATTCACTAACAGTTGGAAAGACACTTTGTAAATGAGGTGTAAGAGGTCTTGTTCTTATTCAACAATCTACTGATGTTCTACTTCGGGGATAATGAATGTATAATAATAATAATAATAGCTGGTTTTTTATATAGCGCATTTCACACACACTTCATGGTCATATGATGGTCCCATCATACATCATGGTCATATGATGGTCATATGATGGTCATATTCACTTAATTTGCAGAGGTGATTGCGGGGTACTATCAAATGAGTTGCTGAGTGAATACATTTGTTAATAATGTAGATGACGTCAATCAGGGCTGCACACTAACCCATTTTTTCTGCTGGTCCGACCTGTCTCTGTCGGACCAGTAAATACCCCGTTTTACCAATTTTTTACTGGTCTGAACAGAAAATTTACTGGTCGACAACAACCAAAAAAAGCATTAAATGTCTGCCAAATTTATTTTCATGTTTTTTGTCGACACTCATCATTTTACAGATTAATATTTTGTAAACTTGCATTGTTTATGGATTATTACATTGAGAAGGAAGAAATGCGAATTGAATGTTGATACGAAAAGGAAGGAAAAAAAAGGGATTGAAATGCAGTTTTTTTACTTTCCTCCGAAAATTTCTTCGCGTATCTTGTATGCGTTCTTGAAAGTACACTGCACGGTCGAATTTGTGATGCTTTGTACTCCTATCTCTTCTTTGTGCATAGAACCATTTTAAAAGAATTGAATGTTTGTTTGTGAATTAACCCTAACTAGGCCGGGCTTTTTAAGATAGATGATACGGCCGGGGGGGGGGCCTCCCAGGCACCCCCTCCAGGGGGGCGTTTCATCAACGAGTTCGTCGGAGATTTCACCGACAAATTTGCTATCAGCCAATCAGACCAAGGATTTCATTAGCTTTTAACAATTGTCAGTGTAAATCCTTGCGTCTGATTGGCTGATAGCAAATTCGTCGGTGAAAACCTCCGACGAACTCGTTGATGAAACGCCCCCCAGATCTCGGCCGCAATCTCGACGAAAAGTGGCACACTCATTGCCTATGACGTAATCTAAAGTACAGTTAAGTTAATTTTTTAAAAAATATATCATTTATGCTAAATTATGCTAATTTATGCATAATGATGCATGAAATCAGACAATTTGGTATAAATCACTAAATAGAGCTCAAAACAGGCACATTTTTTGTGTAAATATTCTTTTTAGTGTCCTTAGCAAATGTAAGAGAAAAAAATTGTGCAATCAGAAAAAACTTCTTAAGTATTTTATTGTCTTTTTAATTTCTTATGTATTTCTTTGTTTTTTCGACTTTGTTTTTCATTGTTTTTTCAATGAAATTTGTCCACAACATTGTTCCGAACAAGAAAATATGCAATTTATTGATTTTACTCAATAAAACCCCCAAATAATCATGCTTTTATGAAATTTGCCTGTAAACACAGTTTGCATTGAAATTGTACACGAATTCACGTTTTTGAGCAATTTTTGGTTTGACATGCACGTACATATTTATGCGCAACTTCAGAACCGCGCGCCCGGGCATCGCAAATTTGGTGTCAAAAGAAAAAAGAAAAGAAAAAAGTCACGAAATGTCGCGGTGATAGCTTTTCGCGGCAGCGATACATCGCGCGAAATGTGGAGGGGGGGCCTCGGAGGCCCCCCCGGCCTTGTTAGGGTTAAAGTGTAAAATGATTATGAACAAAATCAGATTGTATCAACGCGTTTGTGACTTTTTGTAAACACCAGCGCATGTAGAGTAACACGTGTTACTTAACTTGCTGCGCATTTCACACTCTTGGTGCTCAGCTGGATTGCGATGATTTCATAAATTATTTTAACTGTAGTATTTTCTAATGCACGTGCCAGAAGGTGTTCTTTATTTTTCTCCCGATAATCTCTTCGCATTTGTGCATGCGATCTTGAAAGGTATATACGGCAGGGTCGAATTCACAATCCTTTTTTCGCCTATTTCTACCACAAATATCAGCCGGATTGTGACGATTCATGAATTACTTCGGATGTAATCTTTTGTGATGAACACAACAGAATGGTTGAAAATACGCCCTTTATTTTTCTCTCAATAATATCTTCGCATTTCGTAAATGCGTCCTCTCGGATTAGAAGATATGACACGGCGGAATTCAAGATTCTTTTTGCACCTCTTGTCTCCTCAAACTTCAACGGGATTGTGATGATTTCATGAATTATTTCGGCTGTAATCTTTTATAATGCATGCGCCACAAGGGATTGAAAATGTGTCTTTTATTTTTCTCCCGAATATCTCTTCGCATTTGTGCATGGGTTTTTGAAAGATACACAGTATGCAGGGCCAAATTCGAGATCCTTTTTGCGCCTACTGTTTCCTCAAATTTCAACGGGATTGTGACGATTTCATGAATTACTACGGCTGTAATCTTTTTACGATGCACGCGCCAAAAGGAGATGAAAATGTGTCATTTACTTTTTCCCGATAATCTCTCCGCATTTTGTAAATGCGTCCTCTCGGATTAGAAGATATTCACAGCGGAATTCATGATTCTTTTTGCGCCTATAATCATTGTCTCCTCAAACTTAAACGAGATTGCGGTGATTTCATGAATTATTTCGGCTCTAATCTTTTATGATGCACGCACCAGAAGAGTTGAAAATGCGTTCTTTATTTTTCACCCGAATAGGCCTATCTCTTCGCATTTGTGCATGCGTTTTTTAAAAAATACACAGCATGCAGGGCCAAATTCGAGATCCTTTTTGCGCCTACCGTTTCCTCAAATTTCAACGGGATTGCGATGGTTTCATAGATTATCATTCAGCTGTAATCTTTATGACACGCAGGCCAAGAGGGGCTGAAAATGTGTCCTATAGATTCTTCGAATTTCGTAAATGCGTTCTTAAAAGATATACAACACAGCCAAATTCATGATTCTTTTTGCGCCTATTGTTTTCTCAAACTTCAACAGGATTGCGATGATTTCATGAATTATTAATCGGCTGTAACTTTTATGATGCAGGCGCCAAAAGGCATTGAAAATTTGTCATTTATTTTTCTCCCAATAATCTCTTTGCATTTTGTACATGCGTTCTTAAAAGGTATATGACACGGTCGGCCGAATTCATGATCTTTTTTAAGCCTATTTCTTCCTCAAAATCAGTGGGATGTTTGTATACAGGGGAAACTCAATATAATGAGAAGGTCAGGACTGCCCACTTTTCCTTGTTACAGCTGATATCTTGTCGCACTAGTAGGCATAATTAACATAACATAAAAACACTAATTTGTACATATGGTACTACAGATCATGTTTCAACTGACACTTATAACCTGGCAATGTGCATGACAGAATTACTCTCCTTATGTGTAAAAAGATATTTTTCGCTATTTCTAAATGAATGTTTGAATTTGTAAATCTACAGATTGCGTGCGATTGTGTCATGATCGTTTGTGAATTGGTATGCGGTTCTGGCAAGCATGTGTTGTGTGTGGAAGACTTGAACAAACTAATGCTAGCCAGCTCTGTGTGTGAGACACATTTTGCATTTATTTCATTATGCACACATGTCTGAAGATTGGGAATTCCCTTGCAGAGAGCCAATCATAACATCAGATTGCCTTACACCTGCTACATCATGATGATAGATGTAAGCATAGGGCCATACATACTCTGGCACATTCGGTGCACATGGTATACAAACATGTGTGCGCACACACACACACATGTAGGTCTACAACATTCAGTGCACTGCAGAAAATACATGACGAAGACACAGTTTGTGTCGCATCATGCTGTAGGTATAGAATCTTTGAACATAATCGTACAGGTGAAGTAAAGCTTTACCCAAAAAGATTTCATTTTACCTAACTATAACAAGTTTAGTAGCTATGCTTCTCTTTGTTTGAAAATCATGAAATTTATCTTGTTATAGCAATTACAATTGTATCTCGTAACAGCCAATCTCGCTATACGAGTATCGTTTTACATAGACTTGTGTGTAAGGAAGTTTGGAACTACAAAAGTTTCCTCGTAACAGACAATATCTTGTTATAGCAGTGTTCGTTATTTCGAGTTTCCCCTGTATTACCAAAGAGTTGTATCTACATGGAAATGGAACGATATTTATGTACATAAAAAATTTGCTCCAGATTTTGAGTGGTTACATAAAGGTGTATGTGCATACCTGATATGGGGCTTTTCCTCCAACCGTTATATTACTATTTCTGGGATCAGCTCTAAGAGGAGGCTCAATGAGGACGCCACAGGAATGACAGAAGGAGGAATATGCCTGATTAGCAGCCTTGCATCGAGAGCATGTCAAGAGCGATGTGGTTGGTGCTGGCTGTGGGTAGTCATTAGCTTTTAACAATTGTCAGTGTAAATCCTTGCGTCTGATTGGCTGATAGCAAATTCGTCGGTGAAAACCTCCGACGAACTCGTTGATGAAACGCCCCCCAGATCTCGGCCGCAATCTCGACGAAAAGTGGCACACTCATTGCCTATGACGTAATCTAAAGTACAGTTAAGTTAATTTTTTAAAAAATATATCATTTATGCTAAATTATGCTAATTTATGCATAATGATGCATGAAATCAGACAATTTGGTATAAATCACTAAATAGAGCTCAAAACAGGCACATTTTTTGAGTAAATATTCTTTTTAGTGTCCTTAGCAAATGTAAGAGAAAAAAATTGTGCAATCAGAAAAAACTTCTTAAGTATTTTATTGTCTTTTTAATTTCTTATGTATTTCTTTGTTTTTTCGACTTTGTTTTTCATTGTTTTTTCAATGAAATTTGTCCACAACATTGTTCCGAACAAGAAAATATGCAATTTATTGATTTTACTCAATAAAACCCCCAAATAATCATGCTTTTATGAAATTTGCCTGTAAACACAGTTTGCATTGAAATTGTACACGAATTCACGTTTTTGAGCAATTTTTGGTTTGACATGCACGTACATATTTATGCGCAACTTCAGAACCGCGCGCCCGGGCATCGCAAATTTGGTGTCAAAAGAAAAAAGAAAAGAAAAAAGTCACGAAATGTCGCGGTGATAGCTTTTCGCGGCAGCGATACATCGCGCGAAATGTGGAGGGGGGGCCTCGGAGGCCCCCCCGGCCTTGTTAGGGTTAAAGTGTAAAATGATTATGAACAAAATCAGATTGTATCAACGCGTTTGTGACTTTTTGTAAACACCAGCGCATGTAGAGTAACACGTGTTACTTAACTTGCTGCGCATTTCACACTCTTGGTGCTCAGCTGGATTGCGATGATTTCATAAATTATTTTAACTGTAGTATTTTCTAATGCACGTGCCAGAAGGTGTTCTTTATTTTTCTCCCGATAATCTCTTCGCATTTGTGCATGCGATCTTGAAAGGTATATACGGCAGGGTCGAATTCACAATCCTTTTTTCGCCTATTTCTACCACAAATATCAGCCGGATTGTGACGATTCATGAATTACTTCGGATGTAATCTTTTGTGATGAACACAACAGAATGGTTGAAAATACGCCCTTTATTTTTCTCTCAATAATATCTTCGCATTTCGTAAATGCGTCCTCTCGGATTAGAAGATATGACACGGCGGAATTCAAGATTCTTTTTGCACCTCTTGTCTCCTCAAACTTCAACGGGATTGTGATGATTTCATGAATTATTTCGGCTGTAATCTTTTATAATGCATGCGCCACAAGGGATTGAAAATGTGTCTTTTATTTTTCTCCCGAATATCTCTTCGCATTTGTGCATGGGTTTTTGAAAGATACACAGTATGCAGGGCCAAATTCGAGATCCTTTTTGCGCCTACTGTTTCCTCAAATTTCAACGGGATTGTGACGATTTCATGAATTACTACGGCTGTAATCTTTTTACGATGCACGCGCCAAAAGGAGATGAAAATGTGTCATTTACTTTTTCCCGATAATCTCTCCGCATTTTGTAAATGCGTCCTCTCGGATTAGAAGATATTCACAGCGGAATTCATGATTCTTTTTGCGCCTATAATCATTGTCTCCTCAAACTTAAACGAGATTGCGGTGATTTCATGAATTATTTCGGCTCTAATCTTTTATGATGCACGCACCAGAAGAGTTGAAAATGCGTTCTTTATTTTTCACCCGAATAGGCCTATCTCTTCGCATTTGTGCATGCGTTTTTTAAAAAATACACAGCATGCAGGGCCAAATTCGAGATCCTTTTTGCGCCTACCGTTTCCTCAAATTTCAACGGGATTGCGATGGTTTCATAGATTATCATTCAGCTGTAATCTTTATGACACGCAGGCCAAGAGGGGCTGAAAATGTGTCCTATAGATTCTTCGAATTTCGTAAATGCGTTCTTAAAAGATATACAACACAGCCAAATTCATGATTCTTTTTGCGCCTATTGTTTTCTCAAACTTCAACAGGATTGCGATGATTTCATGAATTATTAATCGGCTGTAACTTTTATGATGCAGGCGCCAAAAGGCATTGAAAATTTGTCATTTATTTTTCTCCCAATAATCTCTTTGCATTTTGTACATGCGTTCTTAAAAGGTATATGACACGGTCGGCCGAATTCATGATCTTTTTTAAGCCTATTTCTTCCTCAAAATCAGTGGGATGTTTGTATACAGGGGAAACTCAATATAATGAGAAGGTCAGGACTGCCCACTTTTCCTTGTTACAGCTGATATCTTGTCGCACTAGTAGGCATAATTAACATAACATAAAAACACTAATTTGTACATATGGTACTACAGATCATGTTTCAACTGACACTTATAACCTGGCAATGTGCATGACAGAATTACTCTCCTTATGTGTAAAAAGATATTTTTCGCTATTTCTAAATGAATGTTTGAATTTGTAAATCTACAGATTGCGTGCGATTGTGTCATGATCGTTTGTGAATTGGTATGCGGTTCTGGCAAGCATGTGTTGTGTGTGGAAGACTTGAACAAACTAATGCTAGCCAGCTCTGTGTGTGAGACACATTTTGCATTTATTTCATTATGCACACATGTCTGAAGATTGGGAATTCCCTTGCAGAGAGCCAATCATAACATCAGATTGCCTTACACCTGCTACATCATGATGATAGATGTAAGCATAGGGCCATACATACTCTGGCACATTCGGTGCACATGGTATACAAACATGTGTGCGCACACACACACACATGTAGGTCTACAACATTCAGTGCACTGCAGAAAATACATGACGAAGACACAGTTTGTGTCGCATCATGCTGTAGGTATAGAATCTTTGAACATAATCGTACAGGTGAAGTAAAGCTTTACCCAAAAAGATTTCATTTTACCTAACTATAACAAGTTTAGTAGCTATGCTTCTCTTTGTTTGAAAATCATGAAATTTATCTTGTTATAGCAATTACAATTGTATCTCGTAACAGCCAATCTCGCTATACGAGTATCGTTTTACATAGACTTGTGTGTAAGGAAGTTTGGAACTACAAAAGTTTCCTCGTAACAGACAATATCTTGTTATAGCAGTGTTCGTTATTTCGAGTTTCCCCTGTATTACCAAAGAGTTGTATCTACATGGAAATGGAACGATATTTATGTACATAAAAAATTTGCTCCAGATTTTGAGTGGTTACATAAAGGTGTATGTGCATACCTGATATGGGGCTTTTCCTCCAACCGTTATATTACTATTTCTGGGATCAGCTCTAAGAGGAGGCTCAATGAGGACGCCACAGGAATGACAGAAGGAGGAATATGCCTGATTAGCAGCCTTGCATCGAGAGCATGTCAAGAGCGATGTGGTTGGTGCTGGCTGTGGGTAGTCAACATGGATAAGACTTCATATCAACACATCGGATTATATAGTATCAACATTGCATTTTACACTTCTTAAATGACAAATCTGATCTACTTTATATCTGTTTCACTCAAAATTATCAAAGATGGTTTGAAAGAAATTTGGATATGTTTGTATCATATCTCTTCAAGCCTTATTACATTAACATCATGGCATTCCACGGCACCTTGTAATTTCCGCTTTTAAGCATGTTAATGCAATGTCACTCATTTGGGGCAAATTATTTGTTGTATAGGGCCCCATTTTTTTGTCTCTCTCTCTCTCTTCTTTCTTTATAACACAACAACAATGTCAATCTGAGATGACTTCAATATCTGTCATCTATACTGACAATAACATGGAACATTTTTTTTTCAAAAATGTATCATATTCCTGTGAAAACAAAATGAGATTACCAAATCAGCTGTAGTAACCCATGTGAAATGATATTTCTTGAGAGCATTGCATGTCAGTATTTTGAATGAAATAAGACATGCTACAATGTGATTACAAATTCACAGTTTTAGAATGGGTAAATACAGCAAAGATACTCACCTTTGCTCCACACCAATCACAGTATCTGGCATCACTATTGTTTACACGCCCACATTTACTGCAGCACAGAAGCCGACCCTTTTGCCCTGGTTCTGGTGGAGCAGCATACTGACTGTAGGTTGGCTATCAGCAGAGGAGACAAGCATATGTTGCTGATGTTTTCATTCAAATACAGTTGCAAGGCATTGTAGTATTTTCAAGTTTTATGATTTCTATGAATTAATTTCTTACGCAGTAGAAAATGTTGACCTCGCAGCAGTGTATACACTTCATCTGCAGTGCCATATTACAGCACACATGATAAGAATCCTGTAAGTTTTATCAAAATTTGCCCAGTCCCTAAAAAGCTCTAAATATTGACCTTAAATCTTCAAATTAACTTACTAGACTCATTGTCTATTTGTGTCAAAGTTGATTCTTGCATCTTAAATCATTGTTTAGAGAAATCAAAGGTACTAGTAAAGTTACATAGGATGTGTTTCTAATTTAACTGACCTAATCCAATTGCCTCTACGATGATTTGTGCCATATTCGACTAGAATCTGATCAAGTAGTTCAAGTGGTTCACTCTCAAGTTTCACATGAGAATCTTCACTGTTTAATACACATCAATTCCATGTTAGATTCCATTTCAAGCAAGGAGATAGTTGTAGGATTCCAGAAAAACAGATGCTGGTGAAGAAAGAGTAAATGCCCTTATCATGCTTGATTCTTGCCTCGTATGGCTGCAGCTTGGAAGAGTGTGGGACTCACAATCACAATGACGATCACAATACCAGCTTTGCTACTCCTCGCTCAGACGAAAATGTTTAAAATCACATAGATTAGGCCTTTGGAGGCCTCCACCCTGTACCACTGGGACACCCATGGGGCTATCCCTTTCACTTGAACTTGTATGTCCTTCTACTAACAATGAATCCTTTCAAGTTTGGTATAAGTCTTTAACATAATGTATATATAAACACTAAGCAAAAAATATAAGAAATGGAATATATTTTACATAAAACAATTGTTTGTTTGTTTGTTTTTAATTTTGGAATTGAATAATCTGTCTGGAACATATGACTACCCGGTATTGACATTGTTGTCAAATGATGATTACCATGGTATGCAGCTGAATAGTGCCTACCTTGAGATGCCTGCTGGCCCCTGTCAAGGGGTACTCACACGTCACACAGTACTCCATGTTGGCAGGATTCCCTGTACCACATTCATCACACACCAGCTTGTCCTATAAATGGTATGATGATGATAATGACATTGATTTAAATAATAGCAATAGTTTTAATGATAACCACTAGAAATAACTAGAAATAACTAGAAATATCTGCTGCCATGCAACAGAAGTGCATTCTACTACTAGTTTTGGGGTTACATGTTTACCATGATAGCTCCGCATGGTAGTGGAAAATGAAACAAAAACAACTAGAAATGTCGCTTTGGCGACTGGTATGCCTCCGCTATAATGCATGATTTTCCCAATAGGTCTAGATAGTACATGTGGACGATGAGTGATTACATTTTCACAAAATTGGCAAAATATTGAAATGACAAGTTTGTCACAAATGTGTTGAATGTTCACCTTCCTTGACCTAGGTTTAATTGGATGAATAGGAAAGCATGTATCTAGGGATTTAAGGATTTTAACTTGACTTTGACCCATTCATACATTTAGGCATTGAGTAATTTTCAAGGTACAGGTGTGGAGAAAAAGTGCAATTTCTGAATTGAATAGTAAATTGTTACCATTTTCATCTGGCCCTTGACCCTAAAATTCATAAGATAATCACTTTCAGGTAGAACATGCATAATATGTACTAAGTTTCAAGATAACTTGAGCCACTTCGAGATATGGAGGAAAAAGTTAGTTCAGCACTTTCACTTAATCTTTGACCTTTTGACCTTTGAGGCAAAAAAAAGAAGAAAAAAAAAACTTTCCAGAGAATTTCTATTAGGTTACACATGCATACACCAAGTGTAAAAAAATAATAACCCTGCTGGCATTGCATAAATATGAGGGAAATAGTAAAATTTTGAAGTGTTGCACTTGACCTTTGACCCCATGAACCCTACATTCTCCAGATAATCACTTCCAGTCAGTACATGTATATACTATGTTCCATGAAGATACCTTGAACAATTTTCCAAGGCACGGAGAAAAAAAAGAAGTTTTGATATTTTTACTTGACCTTTTGACCTTTGACCTTTGACCTCATGACCCAAACTTTCACCAGAGAATCTTAATTGGGTAATACATGTATACACTAAGTTTCAAGAAAATATCTTCAGGCATTCAATAGATATGGCGAAAATAGTGAAATTTCATGTATTTGACCCTGACCTTTTGACCTTTGACCTTTGACCTCATGACGCAAACTTTCACCAGAGAATCTTAATTGGGTAATACATGTATACAGTAAGTTTCAAGAAAATATCTTCAGGCATTCAATAGATATGGTGGAAATAGTGAAATTTTATGTATTTCACCTTGACCTTTTGACCTTTGACCTTGAGCATGTGCACCCAAAAGTTGATAGGCACAACTTCACCCCCTAATACACATACATGCCAAGTTTCATTAGGATACCTCAACAGGTTTTGATAGTTACCTTGTCCACAAAATTCATTACGGACGGACGGAAGGACGGACGGACGGACGGACGGACGGACGGACGGACGGACAACCCGAAAACATAATGCCTCCGGCACCACTTCGTGGCGGAGGCATAAAAACAGGCAAAAGTAAAAAGTGCATCCAGTAGTGTGTTAAGTCAGCAACCTGAATATGACCATAGGCTTTATAAAAGATGTAACACTGAAGGCAGCATCACTAAAAACAACAGGAGTCTAGATTCAACCATTATACACCCAAGTACAAAATTTCAACACTACCTGTATGGCGCACACAAGAAGCCAACCAAAGTAAGATCTGTGCCCCTATGAAAGGCACAACACAGAGAATGTTACCAGAAACAGCAGGGGTCTATTCAATTTCACCATGATGCAAGTACATATGAGTTTTGAAGAAAATATACAAAGAAATATGGATGGAAGCGACAAACAAGAACTGTATAAAACTTAAACTCAGTCCATCAAGAAATGTGGCCAGTAGAGTGAAGACAAGTAAATCCTCAAATATTCAACCATCTTTTTTTAAATAAACAAGTACAATTTGTAACAGTGCTACACCAAAAATTACAAGTAGTTGACTGAAATACCTCAACAAGACACCAGCTAAAGTATGACCTCTGAGCCTATAAAAGGCAAAACACTCAGAGCACCATCACCAAAAGCAATTCCTATTGGGTGTAATTTCCACAATACTGCATCTCTTAATGAGTATTGAAGAAAATCAATTCAGAAATATGCATTGTAGCCTGGTAGCCTTCATGAGAAAGTCTTTGTTACAACTTACCCTGAGTTTGATAGAGGCCTGTGGAACAAGTTGTGGAGGTATATCTGTCTCACACACCAAACACTTGGAGACATTGAGTGGGATCATTGAGTGACATCCAACACACATACCAAGCTGCAGGAATATAAACATAATGAATTAAATGTTAATACGAATGGCCAATTGATAACGTCATTCATACAATACATACTGCACGTAAAATCCTGCTCTGGGTATTAATGGAATGAGACAGAACACTGAAGAATTAGAATGTAATTTGAGCAAACTCAACATGCCACCTTTTGGCCATGAGCTATTCATCACAGCGATGTTGTTGTTATTTTGTTTTTGGTTTGGTTTTTTTTGCATGAGAGATAAATTCAAATCCTGATATATAAATATAAAGGTTTGAACCTGTTAAATTCAGCAAAATTTCTACACAGGTTATCCTGCAGTTGTGCACAAAATAGCTCAAGAGCTATGGCAAGCATCTTGTATCAGTAGCATCTTGTTGCAGACTACCAGGTATATCAAGAAACTGATGCTGCCCTGCATGAATAGAAGTGATATGATCACAAATACACATAACTTCACTATGGGCTGCATTGTCACTCTATCACAGATGTAAAGTATTTGATTTATGAGACAGGTCTGCCATAAAAATTTTCACTTGAAGCTTCATATTGCATCTGACAAGCAATAACAAAGTCACCCAGGTTTACCCTAGGTCACTGTTAAATTGCCCAAAGTAGGGGTAACTAGAAATGTCGCTATGGCGACTGATGCCTCCGCCATAATGCATGATTCTCCCAATAGGCGTATAGCACAATGTCTTCACAATGTGTGATCCATGACAGTTTCACATAACTGGCAAAATATTGAAATGACAGGTTTGTCAGAAATGTCTTGAACTGGGTTTGCTATAATTTTCTAAGAGTGCAGGTACACATATTTGGGGAATTTTGGGAAAGTTTATGCAATGAGTAATTTCCAAGGTACGAAGAAAGAGTGTGATGACGGTACAAAATAGATTTTTTTTTTTTTTTTTTTTTGGGGGGGGGGGGCATTGAAACCTGGCCTTTGACCCTTAACCTTTGACCTTCTGGCTGGAAATTTCACGGAGAATCTCCATTAGGTAATGCATGTATTAAGTTTTGAAACTAATAATGCAAGCATTGCATATACTAGTATATGAGGGAAATAGTAAAATTTTGAGGAGTTGACCTTGACCTTTGACCCCTGACTATTGACCCATGACCCCTAAATTCTCTAGATAATCCCTGCCAGACAGTACATGCATATGTACCAAGTTCCACGAAGATACATTGAAGCATTTGAGAGAAAAGTAATATTGCAACATTTTCACCTAACCTTTGACCTTTTGACCTTTGACCTTATGACATGAAACTCTCTCTGGAGAATCTTTACGCAGTAGTACATGTCCACACCAAGTTTCCAGAAAATACCTTCGGGCATTGCATAGATATGGGGGAAGTTGCAACATTTGTAGCATTTGACCTTGACCTTTTGACCTTTGACCTCTTGCCAATGTCACTAAAATCTACTCAACTAATTGTCCTATCATACATCATCCTTGGACCAAGTTTGCTGAAAGCTGCTTCATCCAGTTTTGAGTTATCACGTAAACAGATAAATTTTAGGATTTGACCTTGATCTTTGACCTTTGACCTCTGTCCGATTTCAGTAAAAAACTTATCAAGTAATTGCCCCATCATACATCATCCTCCGACAAAGTTTGGTGTCATCATCCTCCGACAAAGTTTGGTGAAATTTGCTCGATCCAGTCTTGAGTTATCGCGTAAACGGATACAATATCATTTGACCTTGACCTTTGACCTTTGACCTTTGACCTTTGGCTGATTTCACCCAAAATCTTAGCAATTAATTGCCCCATCATACTTTATACTTGGACCAAGTTTGGTAAAATTCCAGTAAATATTACTCAAGTTATCGCGTAAACGAAAGCGGACGGACGGACGTACGTACGTACGGACGGACGGACGGACAACCCGAAAACATAATGCCTCCGGCACCACTTCGTGGCGGAGGCATAAAAAAGCTATACACAGAAGTGCTTTGGAAAACTGAAACTGAATGCCTGTCTTAATAAATGGATAAAGCAAAGCTTGTCTACAAGATAATGCTTGTCACATATCTACATGTACTTGTCCATGAAAAAAGTCCAATAAGCTTATAGGAAGAAGCATAATTCCAACCTGAGAAGGCTCTGGAGGAGGAAGTCTGACGTTAGGGAGAGGTGGGACCGGTGAGCCACAACAGATGCAAAACCTTGCAAATGGGTCTGCAGGACGGTCAGCAAAACAAAATATACACCTGCCGGGAGGGAAATACCATATTAACACAAATTTAGATTAAAATCGGTAACTGAATTGATTCTTGATATCATTTTAATTCTTCATGGAAAATAGACCATTCAGAGTATCTTAAATGATAGTCATGAAACAAAAATTAAATAGATAAATGAGGATGCAAACTGGAAAATAGCAGAGATGTTTCTAGTATCAAGTGTAAGATAGCAATCTGACAGTGATATAGAATACCAAAGTGTATGTAAATGCCATCACACATTTCCAGGATGATTTCTTAATCAAATATAATATATTTTATTAGTGGAAAAGTGAGCAAAGAAAATGGGATTCCATCGGGAGTCGAACCTGAGACCTCCGGATTGCTAGACCGGTGCTCTACCGACTGAGCTATAGAAAGCCCTAGTACAGTGTTCGTCCCAGAAACCCTTAATTCTCAATGCTCGGGTGGTCAGAAGCTATAGCAGTGTGTTTGTGTGTGACACACACGCACACACTTAAACCTGGCATAAACCCGAAGGATAATTCAACTTGGGGATAAATGCGAGGGATCACCGAAGTGATGCAGCTTTTTGAGATTGTAACAAATAAAGACAGAATAAACTGACCAGAAAGAATATAAATTATTGGTGGAAAAGTGAGCAAAGAAAATGGGATTCCATCGGGAGTCGAACCTGAGACCTCCGGATTGCTAGACCGGTGCTCTACCGACTGAGCTATAGAAAGCCCTAGTACAGTGTTCGTCCCAGAAACCCTTAATTCTCAATGCTCGGGTGGTCAGAAGCTATAGCAGTGTGTTTGTGTGTGACACACACGCACACACTTAAACCTGGCATAAACCCGAAGGATAATTCAACTTGGGGATAAATGCGAGGGATCACCGAAGTGATGCAGCTTTTTGAGATTGTAACAAATAAAGACAGAATAAACTGACCAGAAAGAATATAAATTATTGGTGGAAAAGTGAGCAAAGAAAATGGGATTCCATCGGGAGTCGAACCCGAGATCTCCGGATTGCTAGACCGGTGCTCTACCGACTGAGCTATAGAAAGCCCTAGTACAGTGTTCATCCCAGAAACCCTTAATTCTCAATGCTCGGGTGGTCAGAAGCTATAGCAGTGTGTTTGTGTGTGACACACACGCACACACTTAAACCTGGCATAAACCCGAAGGATAATTCAACTTGGGGATAAATGCGAGGGATCACCGAAGTGATGCAGCTTTTTGAGTTTGTAACAAATAAAGACAGAATAAACTGACCAGAAAGAATATAAATTATTGGTGGAAAAGTGAGCAAAGAAAATGGGATTCCATCGGGAGTCGAACCCGAGACCTCCGGATTGCTAGACCGGTGCTCTACCGACTGAGCTTTAGAAAGCCCTAGTACAGTGTTCGTCCCAGAAACCCTTAATTCTCAATGCTCGGGTGGTCAGAAGCTATAGCAGTATGTTTGTGTGTGACACACACGCACACACTTAAACCTGGCATAAACCCGAAGGATAATTCAACTTGGGGATAAATGCGAGGGATCACCAAAGTGATGCAGCTTTTTGAGTTTGTAACAAATAAAGACAGAATAAACTGACCAGAAAGAATATAAATTATTAGTGGAAAAGTGAGCAAAGAAAATGGGATTCCATCGGGAGTCGAACCCGAGACCTCCGGATTGCTAGACCGGTGCTCTACCGACTGAGCTATAGAAAACCCTAGTACAGTGTTCGTCCCAGAAACCCTTAATTCTCAATGCTCGGGTGGTCAGAAGCTATAGCAGTGTGTTTGTGTGTGACACACACGCACACACTTAAACCTGGCATAAACCCGAAGGATAATTCAACTTGGGGATAAATGCGAGGGATCACCAAAGTGATGCAGCTTTTTGAGTTTGTAACAAATAAAGACAGAATAAACTGTTTAAAATAGTGAAATTTTAAAATAGTGAAATTCTAAGAATTTGACCTTGACCTTTGACCTTGAGCAAGTGCATCCAAAAGTTGATAGGTACAACTTTGTCTCTTCATACATACATATGCCAAGTTTCATTTGGATACCTCTAACAGTTCTTATGTTACGCTGTCCACAAAATTGATTACGGATGAACGGTGAGAAGGACGGATGGTCAGAAGGACGGACAGACGGACAAACAACCCGAAACATGGCTCCGCCAACACTTTGAGGCAGAGGAATGAAAACTCACTTCAGGAAGTCTGTCTCTCTCTGTAGTCTGTTGGCTTGAGTGAAATTTTCAGGAATCTTCTTCACTTTCTCTTTGCTGTGTCCATTACCAGAATCACTTGTCTGTGAGTCAAAAAGTGAAAGTCCATCCTACACAGCATGACAATGTGAATTCAGTTGTCATCACAACTTTACACCTTCAGGAAATGTTCCATAATTGTATAGTAATACTTGACATACACTTATTACAAGATGAAGGACATACTAGATTTAAAGAAAATGAATACAGGAGAATAATTCTGAAAAATATTATAATCATACAGTATCATAAAATCTGTAACTCTGGTTTGAAAACATATGACAAGATGATATGGATACATAATGTATCAAATATCACTATCAGGCCTCCAATTAACCGACTGCCACCGACGGCCATGGCTGTCGGTGCCCCTCTCGTTGGCCGCAATGCCTTTTTATTTTTGATCAAAGTTACAGCCAAAAAAAAATGTGCCCTTTTTCTTGTGGCCGTGGTGCCCTTCTAGAATGAAAGTTATCATTTATGACGTATAATATGGCCTTTCTCAAAGTCTACACTTAACCCTAAAGGGGCTGGGCTTTTTTGGCTATGCTCAGACCGGGGGGGGGGGGGGGGGGGGGGATGGATTCCGCCCCCCCCCCCCACCCCCCCCCCCCCCCCCGAGATCTCGGCCATCGGTGGTGCGATCGCGATGAAATTTTGCATGCGTGAGACCCGCGTCATAATCTATAAGATTGTGTCATATTCTAATATCAATTAATTAATCATGCAAATTAAGCTCAAGATGATATTTCAGCCTAATCAAAAGCATTGAGAGTCTAATTTTTGATCTGTAAATCTGTTTTAGCATATTCAACAATTGCACATCACAAAAACTTCAAAAATTTCAATTCTTATGTATTTTATTGTTTTCAGAATTTCTTATGTATTTCTTTGTTTTTCAACTTTTGTTTTTTTCTTTGTTTTTTCATTGGAAATTGTCACTGACCACTTTTCTACCATAATTAGCACAAAATTAATCAATGAAAGTGATTAATTGTAAAAATAATCAGGTTTTTATGACTTTCATGACAGAGCACTGTTTTCCATAGGAAAGGTACACAAAAGCACAAAATTGTGCCCGTTTTGGGGTGACATTCCGTGACAAAAATGGGCGTGGCTTCGCAAAAGTATGCGCGGACGTTGCAAATTTGGTCTCAAAAGTTGCGCGAGACTTGAACGAAGAAAGTCAAGAAGCCTCGCGACGAGGCCTTCTCACGTTACAGAATTATAGCGCGAAACGTCGAGGGGGGCGGATTCTGCCCCCCCCCCCTTTTAGGGTTAAATAAGCTTGAACAACTTTCCTGATCTCAAATATCATACCTTCAGTTCACTCGCGTCCCAATATATCTGATTCAAACTCAAAGTATCTTTCCGAGATACGAGACGACGTGTACGTACATGTACGCCCGACCGGCTTTTACTGTCCCGACTGCCTCCGCAGTGCAGCGGCCATAGAGTTACTAGCTACAATGTAGGCAGCGCATATTCAGATAGAGTAGTAAAGAGTGAACACGAAGTTCACCAAGAAAAAAGAATAATGCCACGATGCCAAGGTGCCAGACTGGGGAATGGGGAGGGGTGGAGAGAGAGAGAGAGAGACCAATCAACAAAGGAAACCGCGCGTACTGACACATTCTTGGAGGTCATGAACTGTCTGGGGTCTTGGAGATGAACAGGGAAAGAATGTTTAATTATCAATAGCTCAAGTCGAAGCCCCAGGGCGAAGACCCAGGATTACAAACGTAATGATTCTTTATTTCTTATCACTCTCCTGCGATTTGGAGGTGTTAGTAGTGTGTCAAATTTTTCGTGAAAACACATATTTGACTACCAGTGACAATGAAAGAATTGTATTTTTTGTGCAGTTTTTTTTTGTTGTTGTCTTTATCCTGACTAATATTCAAGTTCATATGAAATTTCTGATGTCTTTACTGCTGCATCAACAGCCTAATATAAATTACTGGAAGATTTTTAATACATTTGAAATGTCAAATTTTGAGGATGCAAATATGTGGATAATCATCGGATGTGGATGGTCATCATCCACATTGATTTGTACCCTCTAAATTTGTCATTTCAAATAAATATAGTAGGCAATGTGTCAGAAAATTCTGAAGCTTTGTGAATATGAATTTTTTTGGCAACCTTCCATTTGAACTTCAGGAATGATAAGCTCCTATGATTCAGCAAAAATAACTCAACAAATCTGAGATAAACTTCCTTCGAATTGAGAACTAGCACGCAGATTTGCTGGGTGTGAGACCACAAGAAGCTTCAGCTTTGCTTTGAGATTGTAACTCGGGAAGTTCTCACAAACTCCTGGATCACCCCTCCCTGCCAACTCCAACACGTTGCTCCCCAATGTGCATGGTGAATGCATGGTGTCTCGATGTCACCATCTATAGATACCCGAGGCTGCTTTGTTTGCTCCCAGGCCCTCCATCGAGCAATTCACACGCGCGCGCAAATTCCTTTGCCATGTGGTTTTGCCAGCCAGCTGTCGTAATGTGCTTTGAAGTTACATGGCAGCCTGGCCTGGCTGGCCTGAAAGGGTGTCGAGTTTCGATCATTACCTAGGGACCTACTGTTGTTTTTATTCCTGTTTTAAAAAATGTCGTTTCACCTGATAGTCCAAGAGCATTAGGTAAAAAAAGGCCTAAACCTGGACATTTTTGGTAACAAGCTGGTTTTTTCAGGATAGGTCCAGAAAAATGTCTAGAATAACAGAATAACATACTAAAAGTCCTCATAAATCCTCTTTGAGCGTTTTCCGCAATCCAAGATGGCGTCCAAAATGGCCGCCATTTCCAGAAATTCTTATAACTTTTCAACCAGAGAACCCAAATATAATTGTCTAAATATATGTTTTGAAGCATGAAGAACGCAATAAAATACATATCAAGAGATGTTGGTGCACGCAAGTACGGAAATCCAAGATGGCGTCCAAAATGGTCGCCATTTCCAGAAATTCTTATAGATTTTCAGCCAGGTAACCCAAATACAAAATTTAACTGTCTAAATATATGTTTTTATGCATGAAGAACTCAATAAAATACATATCAAGAGATGTTGATGCACGCAAGTACCAAAATCCAAGATGGCGTCCAAAATGGCCGCCATCTTCAGAAATTCTTATAGCTTTTCAGCCAGATAACCCAAATACAAAATTTAAGTGTCTAGATGTATGTTTTGAAGGATGAAGAACTCAATAAAACACATAGTAAGAGATGTTGACACACACAAGTACAGTAATCCAATATGGCATCCAAAATGGCCGCCATTTCCTGAAACTTTTGTAACCTTTCAACTAGGGAACCCAACACACAATTTAATCGTCTTTACAAGTTTCGAAACATGAAAAACTCAATAAAATACATATTAAGAGATTTTGACGCATGCATGTACTGATTTAACCGCTCGAGCTCTTCCTAATTATGGAAAATGGGATGCAAAATGGCCGGCAGTCACAATTTTATCTCACAATTATGTAAATAAATGTCAGTATAGTTTATAAGAAACTTTTTATTCAAAATAAAGTTCTTATGTGTAAAGTATACAAATAAAAGCATTTGGATGTTAAACTCAAGGAGTGTGTCCTTGTTACGAGAGAAATATTTCACCAACAGATTTGTTGCTACACAGAGAGCCTATTAGAATGCAATATCTTTTTACCACATGGTTTATTTTCGTCACCTCGAGCTCATGAGATGAAGATTTAGTGCTAGCCCCTTTTTATTACCAACGCATTTGATGTCTACCATGAGGTGAGTTCCAGTTGAAACTGTCAGTTATCACTTGAGAAGTAAAAAAAATTCTTTGAGAAGTAAAACATATCATATCTGTGCTACATAAATGTAGACACTAATATTAAATTAGTGTCTACATGTGCTACAAAATAATGTGTGTTTCATCACATGACAGTGAATTTCTTTGGTGCAGTATATTGCTTACTTAAACATATAGTGTCTAAATTATCTTATCCATTTCGTGTAGATTGGTAAAATTATATAATGAATAGAAATCAGAGAATATGGCACTCACAGATATTGGTACTTGGAGGAGGGATACTCCTCTACCACACGAGGAACCTTTTTTCTTTCTTTTTTTTACTCGAAAGTGAAACATATAGTGCAAACGTTTAGTAAGATACTGTATTATTTCCATCAAAGAGTAGGAAATTGGATATAAAGTAGTATTCAGGGAAATGGGCAATATATGGAAGGGTGTGGAAGGGGGATCCCCTCCCCCTCCCCCAACATGAGGGAGATTTTGCATTTCCAGACATAATATTCAGACATCTGATGCACTCTATTGGTGAAATATTAGATTTTTATTTCCATCAAAAAAGGAACAATATGTGATATGTAATCATGGAAGTGCGCGGTTATAGGGTTGCCTGCTCCCACACGAGGAAAAATTTTGTATTTTCGGACTTAAAATTCACAGAGCTGTAACACGTTTGCACCCATTTGGTGAAATATCCGATATTTGTTTTCTACTTGAAAACGTTAGGAAAAATATATATTCAGGAAAGTGTCGGGAAGGGAGAAGTGTGAGAGGAGGATACTCCTTCCAATACGATGGAAATTTGGGGATTTTCCAATTTGAAATTCAGAGATTTAGCGCACTCTTTTGGTGAAATACATGAGATTTGTTTTTGTCCTAAAAGTAAGAAAATATATATTTATGGATATATGCGGGGGAGGTATGAGGTGATGCACCCTCCCACAAAATGGAGATTTTTTTCAGGTTACGGGTTTAATGGTGCGCTCTGTTGATGAAATACTAAATACTAAAAAAATACTAAAAAGTGTAAGTAGAATAAAGACTAGTATATTCCAGGCAATGAGCTAGTAGAGGATGGGGGGGATCACTCTCGACTGGAGGAAGTTTTGCATTTCGATGATCATCATTAAACGGCCTAATGCACCCTTGGTGTTATATTGAGAAAATTGTCCATCCTCAAAGAGTCTCAATATCCCCGTTCCCCACCAACACGAGGGAGTTTTTACAATTGAATAGAAATGAAAATAATTGTACCATTTACACACATTTGATGGAATATTTGGGAATTGTTAATCAAAGGGGTATTTAATTTAAATTGGGGGAAGTGAGCAGTTGAAGAGTTAGGGCAAATTACCCTCCAATATGACGGAACTAGCTTTTGCATTTTGTAAGAGAAAGATCTACACACTTTTTGACGACAGATTCGGAAATTTGTTAATCTCAAAAGTGTACAAAGTCTATGGAAAGGGGCCGAGCGAGGGACGTTTAGCATTTTATGATTGCAATTTCATGACAAAGTGCAAATACTTCAAGTTGAATATTTGGAAAATAATAATAATTGTACAGGCCACCACCTTCCCCAAGGGGGGGGGGGGGTGCATCCAACCCAACTTATACCCGTTTTGCGCACATTTAAGGGAAAGATTCCACTGGACCTTTTGAGTTAAATGTTGAATCTCGAACATTATGTTGAATTTCTTTGTCTCTTGAAACAGGCTAAAAACAGCAATTTTTGATAAACAAACGGCGGCCATTTTGGGCAACATTTGGTTTTCGCGAAGAACTCACATGATTTTATTTGTACTTACGTGCTTCATGATCTCTGAATAAGTATTTCGCGGGTTCCTTATGTCTCAAAATATATATTTATACATTTAAGTGCGTATCGCGGTTACCTAGTTGCAGGGTTGTGAGAAATACAGGAAATGGCAGCCATTTTGGACACCATTTTGGATTTCTGAAAGTGCTTAAGTGTTTTATTTGTGTTTCAAAATCTCTGAATAAGTGCTATATGTGGTTCCTTGTGACTCAAAACTTATATTGCGACATTCCAAGTGTGTACAGTTGAAATCTACTTGCAAAATTATGAAAAAAAAAAGAAATGGCGGCCATTTTGGACGCTATCTTGGATTACGGTACTTGTGTGCTTCAACAACTCTTAATATGTATTTTATTGAGTTCTTCATCCTTTAAAACATATAAGTAGACATTTAAATTTTGTATTTAGGCTACCTGGCTGAAAAGTTATAAGAATTTTAGAAAATGGCGGCCATTTTGGACGCCATCTTGGATTTTGGTACTTGCGTGCACCAACATCTCTTAATATGTATTTTATTGAGTTCTTCATGCTTCAAAACATATATTCAGACATTTAAATTTTGTATTTGGGTTCTCTGGTTGAAAAGTTATAAGAATTTCTGGAAATGGCGGCCACTTTGGACGCCATCTTGGATTGCGGAAAACGCTCAAGGAGGATTTATGAGGACTTTTAGTATGTTATTCTAGACATTTTTCTGGACCTATCCTGAAAAAAATCAGCTTGTTACCAAAAATGTCCAGGTTAAAACTAATACTCTTGGACTATGATAGAAACGCGGAAATCGGGAATGTGTTACAGCTGTAGGGAAGAGGTTTTTGCTGTGTGTTGCACTTTGTGTGTGTGTGTGTGTGTGTGTGTGTTTGTTTGTTTTTCTCGTTTTTTTTTTCTTCTTTCTTTTTTCATAAACACCCAACATGCCCTTTCCAATGTGGCCTTGGTGCCCCTCTGACTGACCTAAGTACCCTGGCCTCTTGGAAAAAGTGCCCTTTTCTAAATGGCCTTGCCCCTCTAAAATCCTATTTCGAGGCCTGCACTATTATGCATCAAGGATAATTACTTTTGTGAAAAGTACATCTGCACCCTAAAATTTCAATTTGAGAGGTGTTAGGGCATGTCCTTAGTAAGCTAGGCATTTTATCGGCTTGACTCTCGATGGAGACGGACATGCAACTGTAGTTACTCCCGGGTTCTCGGCCACCGCCCTATTCGCTCGCCTCTTACTTTTTGAAACACGCTAACTACTGCTCAAGGATTTTGTGGCCCCAACAAATTGCCAATTGTCGCATTGTTCCAGTCATACCTCCTTTTAATTACTGGAACCATATTGTTTTTGGTAATTTGACCTCTTCTTCGTCGTCATACATACTTACCTGTGTTGACATGGCTTCTCGCAAAACCCGTCAAACCACCAAGGAGCTGAGCGCCACCGCTCATCTGGCCCACTCTGCTCGGCCCGGTTAATCCTCAAGTGAATCCAAGACTGCCGAACCCACACTTGCTGACATCCAACGCAGCATCCAACGCTCCTCTGCGAATGTCTGTGCGAAGCTCGACTCCCTATCTAGTGAAGTCGCTTCCATCAACAAGAAGATTTCCGACCTCGTGGATTCTGTGTCGATGAACTCAGATAAGCTTACAGAGCTTGAGCAGAGGAAACTACCTGACATGGAAATAAAGATGGCGGAAGAAATCACCAAGCTACAAGACAAGCTGACACTTATGGAGATCCATAGCAGCCGGTCAAATCTCCTCTTCTATGGCATCGTACAGGCACAGAATGAGCACGTCGAAGATGTACTTCGCGAAACTTTTACTTAGCTGGGGATTAGCGATGCCGACAACATTGCCCTGGTCAACGTACATCGCCTTCCTCGTCGCGACACCGCCACGCCAAACCAGGACAACACTTACCCGTCTCGTGACATCGTCCCACGTGCTATCATCGCAAAATTTGTGTATATGCGAGATCGCAACAGAATCCTGGCCGCCTTCGAAGACCGCCAACGCCAGCGCCAACCAGGGGCATCTAGTGCCGCCACCTAAGCCCAGGTTTCCCGGAGGATCACCGTCCGTACAGACCTTCCTCCAGCCCTGAAAGCCAAAAGGAGTGTGCTCGCAAAGGCTGCCTTTAATCTACGCAAGGAGAAACATGTGTCGACGAAAATTTCGCTGGTAGGTTCAAATGTGCTTCTATACTGGAAAGAGAAAGGCACCACGAGCTGGAATCTGTTTCAGGAATGAGTTTCTACAGCCTATGTAAATCTGTTGCATTAGATTTTCTTCTACTCTCACATCCTAAGCCTAAATTTGTCAGCAGGTTTATCAAGATATATTGTGGTTAAATAAAACACATATTTTGAACCGGGAGATTAACGGTACCTGATTAGGCTACCCCACAGTTAACTTTTTTCCGTGTTCAATTCTACCTTGAATGTTCACATCTTACCCATAATATTCTGTGTTTTTCCGTATATTATAACTTTATCCCGAATGTGTGTATCAAACAACACTCCTCCCGTGTACCTTGATATTTCTTGAATTACACAGTTATATTAGGCCTAAATGTGTCGTTCACGGCCCGCCATCAACTATCAAGAGGTTGTTATTCCTTAGTATTATTTGTTAAGCAGTCGTGAATGACTCGTTACTTGTTAGAATCTGAAACCCACATATTCGTTGTATCACTCTTTTTCACCAAACGGTCACGGTCATGTCAACTTAACTGAGCCAAGCATGCTCACCCCAGTATACGCTTATTACCCAGACTGTGGGTTTTTATCACATCAATTGTTTCTGCTGTACGAGACAAGGCTATTTCCTCTCACGATTGTACACTGTACTTTTTTTGCTATACTCCACTTTAATGTGCCTAAATTTTCAATTGTTAGCAATCTTGTGTTTAGCACCTGACTGGACCAAAAGATTGGGGAGGGGGTAGGGTGTGTGGCCGTGACATCCCGGGAACGTGTCCAAGATATGGACGTTCGGAGTCTGATCTTGATTGTGTTCACATGTGCATTTTTTATGTGCTCAAAATTAGAGCAATTCCTGTTCTATGTTACTTTGGATATACTTTCTTCCTTGAATGTGTTACGATTTATTGTTACTTCTCAATGCATTTCCGGTTCGACGATCAATAACTGCCATAATACTCTGTATTAAGTGCTCCCGCTCGTTTACAAAAAATCACATGTCTGCAAGTGTATAACAAACTGCTGGTGTCTCTGATTTGTAAACTATTCGATAACAAATTATTGTTCACATATATACGTAAACTGAATTCTGTTTCTGGAAGATGCTTCACGTCCCTTTCAACTCATATAATATCCAGAATAACCACTGTAGTTCGGTGTGTGGTAACATTGATACCTGGGAATTTCGCGCTTAAATTTGTTAAATGCTTTTATGGTCACTACCTCGTCTTAGTGACGCAGATTGCCCGCAGTGCTTTTTCGCTATTTGTTTGCTCCACGGAATTTTCCAACACCTACCGCTCATCCTTTGATATTGTGTACTTGTTCCTTGTGCATAGTTCAGCAAGTTACATTGTATTCTTACCACCATCACTTCTTCCTTCTTTACCTCATGTGAATGTTAGTAGTTTTGTTACTATTCATCGGCGGAATGTTATTTTCGAGCACTGCTTCCAAGAGACATATGGCAACCATAGTCATGAGCATGCATTCCTAGTAAACAAGTCATTATGTAACTTGTGTTTGCCTATTTTCAAAAATGGCTGAACAAATTAACGTAAATCTTCCTCCCGCAATGAATAACGAAGTATTTGATTACCAGCCAGCTGCATTGAATTTTTCTTTAAACTGTTCTGACTGTGACGAAGGTGACAGAACCGACTTTGTCTCATCTTTAAATACAGAAACTCAACAATTAAAGCTTGACTTAGATACTAATGTTTCTGCTCAAAATGTATCCTCTTATTATCATTTGGAAAAAGATATCATCACCTTATCTCATTCAAATTCTAAATATCTTTTTGTTTCACATATTAATATTAGGAGTCTAAACAAAAATTTTGACCAATTATTTTTACTTGTTAACGAGTTGCAATTCACACATACTATTATTGGCCTCAGTGAAACATGGCTAAAGGAGACGTCACCTTCCTCCCAATTCATGATCAGTGGTTTTAAATTACTTACTAATAACAGGAATAGTAAGAGAGGTGGTGGAGTAGGTTTCTATGTCACACGAACTTTGAATTGTCAGTTGCTACATGAATATTGTATCATTTCAGAATGTTTTGAGAGTATTTTCATTGAGGTTATAACTCCACACAAAGGTAACATTATTTTGGGGGAAATTTACAGGCCACCTCATTCGGAATGAGTCATTCCAACCCTTCTGAATTTATTGAGTTAGTTCACGGACTTCTTTCTGACAAATATTTTGCCAATAAGACATGTATCATAATGGGTGACTTTAATATAAATCTTTTTAATTGCAATGATACTCCAATCTGCCAAGATTTCCTCAACCTTATGTTGTCAAAATCTTATATTCCCCTTATAAGAAAACCTACTCGTATATCTGATGCTACTTCTTCTCTCATTGATAATATATCTATTAACAATTTATCTTTTGACGTTACACCTGGTATTGTTGTTTCAGATCTCTCAGATCATTTCCCAGTATTCGCACTTGTTTCCCAGTTCTTCACGAGAAGAACACCAACTCATAACTCTGGTTTTCGTGATATGTCTGAATGTAATCTAAATAGACTTAGGGAGGGATTGAGGTCAGTTGACTGGTCTCCTATTTATAGTTCTGGAAATGTAAATGCGTCTTTTGAAATTTTCATGAATATTTTAACAACAAATTGTAATAGTTATGTACCATTAATAAAATGATCTCGATTAAATTATAAGAAAATACCAAGACAACCATGGATCACGATTAAGTCTATTAATAAGAAAAACAGATTATATTGTAGATACCGTAAATCCCCAAATGCTTTAAACAAATCTTTTTATATTCGTTATCGAAATACGCTTACATCTACTCTACGTACAGCTAAGCAACAGTATTTCTCCAATCAGTTTGACAAATTAAGTTTGATATAAAGGGTACGTGGAAGGTGATTAACACAGCTTTAAACTCCACTGTAGACAAAAATTCCCCAAATTCCATTTTTAAAGACCGTTGTTTAGTAGATGAACCAGGGGCGATGGCGGATGTATTTAACGACTTCTTTGTTAACCTCGGGCCAGATCTTGCCAGCAAAACACCGCATTCACGGACACCTTTTCATTCGTTCTTAGGGGATAGGAACGCACTGACTTTCTTTTTCGTTCCTATTGTTGATGATGAAATTAAAGAAGTTGTTCGTAAAATGAATAATAAAAAGAGTACAGGTGATGATGGTATTTCAATTTTTCTTTTAAAAAATGTGATAAATGAAATAGTTTCTCCTCTCGTTTATATTTCTAATCAATCTTTATCAAGCGGAAAATTTCCTGATAAGATGAAAGTCGCTAGATTTGTTCCTATATACAAAAAGGGTTCTAAAGAACATGTTTATAATTATCGCCCGATATCTCTTTGAACTTCAATTTCAAAAATTTTGGAAACGCTTGTTCATGAAAGAACTCTTAGATTCCTTGTTAATTGTAATATTCTTTCGAATTTTCAGTTCGGTTTCAGAAAGCAACACAGCACTACCCACGCTTTATTGGCTTTTATTGATAAAGTGACACATGCTCTTGACGATGCTTCACACACCATCGGTGTTTTTATTGATTTCTCGAAGGCTTTTGACACGATAGACCATGATATTCTCCTTTATAAGTTAAGCCATTACGGCATTCGCGGGACGGCCTTAGAATGGTTTAGAGATTATCTTACTGATAAAAGCAGTATGTTTATTTTAATGGTCATGAGTCCTCAATGAAATCAATTACATGTGGTGTCCCCCAGGGTTCCCTACTCGGCCTGCTATTATTCATCTTATACATAAATGACCTCCAAAACTCATCAGAGATTCTTTCTTTTATATGCTTTGCAGATGACACAAATTTATTTCTTTCACATCATAATTCTAATACGCTTATTCATATGTTAAACAACGAACTGAAACTTGTTCAGTCCTGGATTCATGCCAACAAGTTATCACTAAACATTGATAAAACATATTATATGCTGTTCAGTCACTCTTTGCAATTTATTCCTGGTCATGTCCAAATTAATGGCATTAATTTAACAAAGGTTGATAGTATTAAGTTTTTAGGACTGTATATTGATAGCGATTTATCTTGGAAGTCTCACATCAACTTTTTAACCAAAGTTTTATCTAGGAATGCAGGAATTCTAATCAAACTGAAAGATTACTTCCCCACCAATATATTGCAAATTATATACTCAACTATGATTTCCCCTTACCTCAACTACGGAATACTGGCATGGGGTAACACGTCCCAGTCTTTGCTTGACTCGCTCTTTCTCTTACAAAAGCGCGCTATTAGAATAATTAATAAGACTGGGTATTTATCTCATACAGATGAATTTTTCCATAAGAACAAACTTTTGAAATTGTCAGATTTGTTTTATTACAATTTAGGGATATTCATGTATAAATTATCCAAAAATGATCTTCCTGATATTTTTTTGCATATGTTTAAAAGAAATTATTCTATTCATAACTATCCCACCCGCCAACGTGACGATTATCACCTACCATGTACCCGAACCATTTTTGCGAAAAAAACAATTATGTATACAGGGCCGAAATACTGGAACGATCTCCCCATAGAACTCGCAGGTTGTTTGTCTTTGTCGACCTTCAAATACAAATTAAGACAGAATTTATTGAATAATTACATTGCGTAAGTCCATTGAAATTTCCTTCTTTCTTGTTTATGTGCCTTTTCCTGCTGTGTTGGTTGTTGTCATTCAAATCAGTTAAGCCTCTCTGTTTGCGCTCTTAAATTCCTTCACACCAGTACCCTTTTTCGTACCCTAAGACTTCGGAACGCGTGAACAGCTGGCTTGTTGTATTCCCCTCAGTGCTACATGTATACTGGCTGGTAATTCTAATTCTAATTCCAATTCTTCCTTGAATGTTAGTACTTGTATGTTCACTCTTTAAGTTTCCCATATCTCCTCTGAGGACTCGCATGTCGAGTTGTTCTCTTTTCACCATTATTCAAATCATATTATTACACTATTGTCAACATTGTTAAATCAACTGTTCTTACATCTGCAGAATGTGGTTGTCTGTATATCACTATTAATGTATTGAGAAGATTCTGTTAGTGCCCCAGGTATTTTTGCCTTTAATTTTTTTTTTTCTCTTTATTTTGGTCCTACGTTGCATCCGTGCTCCTCATCTTTACACTCTGTTCAGAATTTGGGACCTACGCTAACAAGCTCGCTTTTAAGTAGGTTCCATCATATTTCTTTAGCGTTATACATAGAACCAAACGTACGATGATTGACCGCTATATGTTTTACATGCTTACATTAATTTACTGTACATCCAAGCCGGATATTATGATTCACTATGTTTTTATTACATTTGATGTACATTCCTTCATTGAGAAGTATGAAAATAAATTGAATTGAATTGAATTGAAAATAATCACTCATCACAAAAAGCTCTCATTACTGAGAAATATTAATTTTTATTACCCGCACACAACCATGCATGTCGCATCAGTACCCACATCGCAAAATAGTAGCCGCATGTAGTGTGCACATTTCCTTTCCTTGCCTCTGTCTATAGATATCAAATACTTTCTACTGGTATCGCTTCGCATACTCTCTATATAGTATGCCTACATATACAGGCTGTATGTGCGCCATTCCGATGCCCGGACGCAATAGTAGTAAAGTTGCCTGCAAGGTTACCATGGTTACTACAGGCTGGTTATGGGTATTTCACTCGTATAAGTACTGGTATTACTGGTAAAGTGGCAGGACAAAAGGATCAGGCTAAAGTCAATATGTGTGCATTTCTTCTTGATTACCCAAGTCCACACCAACATAAAAAATAGACCTACTATGGTAGCAACATGACAGTGACAATCATGCACTGAGATGAGAAGCCTAGGCCTACGTAATACAACAGGTCACTAATTTTATTTTAAAACATTTGTGTCATGGCCTATGGATGGTGTACAAACAAAAATATGCTGACATTGCCGAGTTTACACGAGAATTCTAAATTTGTGGTCCCTAGCACTAGCAGGTTGTAGTACTACTACTAGCTAGTTTAATCCCGGGCGGAGCGGTGTGCTGTCGACACAAACATTTTCGGGTCACCGGTGTGCTTAACTTAATGTAGTTTGGCCTACTTCTAAGTCCTTACTCACACTACATTTCTAATGGGCGCTATGCTTTACAAGGTTTCATCGTATTTATCCAGAATTATTCATTAGTTACATCAAAATTTCATTAGGAGGTCTATTTTGGTATTTTGATATTTTGTTTTCTGGTATGACATTGTACACCTTCGTTTCTGCAACATTTAGTATGCCTTGCGAGTGTATTCACATAGTATGTAATCAGGGGGGACTGATCACAAAATTAGGCAGAGCGATTTCTCGCCAGAACACACAATCCAGCAACATGCAAACATAATATAAATACATGTGTATACACAATACAGAACTGTTTACACTGCACATGTCGCTGATATGAGAATGTGTGACCGTGGCCTGGCATTCGGCGGCACTGGCCCAGCCCCTGCTGAGTAATATGTACACAATATGTGTGTGTGTGTGTCTAAGAGTTCAAAAAGCGATATCAAACATCATAGTTTGCACGGAAAGTTATCAAACTATAAACAATTGAATGCAATCAATAACACTTTACGCTTAGTTTTAGATTAAGGCGCTGGTAATTTTAGGCATTTTGGATTGACCTTTTTAATTCGATATCTCTGTGTGGGAGCAACCTCACACTTTCAGAATTCTCAGAGACATTACCAATACAATAACCTACAATGTCAGAATTTATCCAAAATTTAGGGTACAGATACACTTTAATTCTAAGTTCTAAGATATGACACTTTAATTCTACGATCTAAGATTCATCTCACATGCAAGAACTTTCAAAGAAATTATTTTTTAAAGCATATTGTATCTATTTTTAAGACAATTACAGTATCTTTGCAATACCATGACAGCACAACATTGCAGACACGTTCTAGAAGTGCAACTGAATGTTTTGCTATATCACATACAGGTGTAGCTCGACAATACACATACTAAATCTTCAAGCACGCTATTCAATGAAGCAAAAAGTATGTTCAAATCAGTTTCCTCTTTTTGTACAACTACAGAAATATTCTCGATACTATACATTGATTTTGATGATTGTGAGCCCTCCCTAGAGGGTAGACAGGAAAAACAATACAATTAAATGAAAATATAATGAAGTCAATGTTATGTCCTTGAATGGTCACAATGAAATCGAATCCGATCTCACCTTTCCTGCCGTGATCTTGTGACCGCGTGACACACTGGGTTTCTTGGATCCCATGCGATTCTCCAGAAACCTTGTCCCAGTGGTAGGCTTTCTATATTCTGAACCCTGCACCGAGCCAGGTCTCCTTGTCTCTGCTTCTACCACCTTCTTCAAAAGTGCTGCTGTTGTTTTAGTTGTTGTCAGCTAATTTCAGGTATGACAAAAATGAGTGGAAATTTCAGATTCCAATTTATCCATTGCTAAAGCAAGAAAAAAAAGTTTTGACTGCATTTCTACAATGTATGGTAGACATTACATCATGTTAACATTTAGCACACACCAAGTACCCTAATCCTTCCTATATGCTAATTGTAAATGACTGAGCTTGATGAGGTGTGTACTTTCAAACAGCATTTCGAACTAAAAATGGATATAAAATTCTATAATTGATGCTTATTGTAACAACTGCACTATGTATCATGGTAATTCTAGGTAAGCATTGAATCAACATGTGGTGGGGTTGCAGATTCATAGAAAGAAGACTGCTAATTTACTCTCTGTAAAAATACTACATCTAATTCTTACAGTGGAATGCTATTCTACACTCAAATTGACTTCAATACATGAAGTGAAATACAGATATTAGCAGGAATAGTAGAGATTTCACTGAAATGCATCACAGAATTAATATTGAACAAGAGACCCACGGGTCTAGCGCTCACCTGAGTATCGCAAGTTCACCTTTCCCGCAGTCACTAATCTAAATTGGTCACAGCTCTACTAAAATTTGACCAGGCATTCTCAACTAGAAGATGAAAATGTAAAATAAGGGCCCAAATTTTTGAAGATTCCTTAATTTGGGGGGATGGGGCCCCCTGGGGCCCTCTGGGTGGGGCATGGTGCCCATTTTGATAAATTGAGATCCTGACCCCCTAGGGATGCTACCTGCCAAGTTTGACGAAAATCCATCATGATGTTTTCAGGAAGAAGATGAAAATGTATAATTCAGGCCTCCATTTAGACCTTCCCAACCCCTCCCCCCCCCCCCCCCCCCCCAAGAGGGGCACCCCTGGATCTGCTATGAACAAACTTGAAACTACAGTCATTAATGTACTCACTCATAGTATTATCTTAGCTAGAGATAACTTCTGATTCTAGAGAAGATTTTTAAAGATTCCTTCATTTTGGGGGGTTTGGGCCCCACCTAGGGGCCCCCTGGGTGGGGCATGGTGCCCATTTTAACAAATTGAGATCCTAACCCCCTAGGGATGCTACCTGCCAAGTTTGGTGAAAATGGGTCATGGGGTTCTCAAGAAAAAGATGAAAATGTACAATTTAGGCCCCATTAGGACCCCTCCCCTGGGTCCCAAGGGGGGCACCCCTGATTCTGCCATGAACAAACTTGAAACTACAGTCATCAATGTACTAACTCACAGTATTAAAGGGCGTGTACAGAAGTGGGGGAGGTGGCGTTTTGGATTTTAACTACTTCGTCAGCTGGAAACAAAATAGCTATGCATATTGATGTGAAATTATGAATCTAAAGCACAGGTGCCGTTTGTTTGAAGAAAATTGGGTCAGAAAAGGCCAAAATATGAATAAACGAACGAACGGAAAAAAGACGACATGCCCCAACTTTATCCGAATCTATTCGAAATTGGTTTGAAAAAAAAGTTGTTTAGCTCCCTCAACGGTGATGATAACGAAACGGTTACAAGTTTACATCGCGTTGCGATCGTACTCAATCGTATCGCAGAAGTACAGAAGTATACGTACACTGTACATTGAATCAGGATACAGCATGCACACTACTACACACTAATCCGTCGTCGATGGAGGTTCGCCAGGCAAGTGCCGTGTCTCGAATGACAGGGACTTCGCAGGGCTGCTGCTGACTGAGTAAGTAAATGCTGCTGACTGAGTAAGTAAATGCGACCCGCATTTCCAACAAGTTACCAACAAGTTTCGAGTTACCAGTTTGTTCTATGTCTAGAATACACGTACATCCATCTGGACTACGAGAGGGTTGTAATACCTACCGTTACTGCGTTAGTTTATTCGTTTAGCGTTTCACTCAAACTGTTGTGTTTCATACTGTTGTGTTCGCATGATTAGGTTAGGGAAACAAACTGCGACCGGCAGCCCCACACGCATAGCGTACTTGAGTATGCGTATGGGGCTGCTGGCCGCACACACCAAAGAGATTTTCCCTAGTGGTGGGGGGAGGAGAAAAATCTCTTTGCCGCACACCCATTACGCTATGCGTATGGGGCTGCTGGCCGCAGTTTAGGTTACAGGGATTTCATACATACAGGTACTCAGTATGTAGCCCACCGAGTTGGATTATGCAAACCAGACGCCGGTCGCTATTTTATCTAAGTTAGGACGTAAATAAAGACAACTTAAAGCATAATTCATGAAAAATTAGGCCTGAGGATTGTATTTTTAGAGGCCAAATAATGTATTCTGATCCTCCGGAAGGTCACGTGATCGCATCTAGTGCGGAAGGGGACTTTTTTCGGACCGTAGATGTACCATTGACGCCTTGTTCACGATCTCTGCAGAGGCGCAGGGTCAGTCCCATACATTGAAATTAGCGTCATTCATTCGGTCAAGTGAAACTCCGTGATCGTGTGTTGTGTATGTGGCGATGGCGATGGCAGTTGTGTTTGTACAGCTATTGAGCTAATTTACAACAATTGTACAGTGTACAAATATTGAATTATTATATTGGATTATGGATTTTACAGCTCAAGAAAGAATGATTGAATGACGCTGTCTATAAATTATAGTATAAACAGCTTGTACAGAGTCTTTATCTTCATCTCTTAATTATTTCCTGAAAATTATGTTATGTTCTAACGTGTGTTACTACTAATACTAAATAGGCCTTCTTCAAGTTCTACACTACAACCTTGTAGGGTGGTAACTATACACAGCCCAGTCACTGTAGGGTTGGACCTACTACTAATCGACAACCTAATGTTTATTTGCTTGATAAGAATATTTAACACTGAAATTCACGTAAAAAACTTGACCTACGTGATTGAGAAAATCCAGCTCTATCAAATGCCGTTGTTCCCTTTTCGATTCGAAGTTACAGTGCAAAAATATCGCCGACGAACTTGCGTGGCCTCGTTTCAACTCCCCGCGGTAAATCACGTTTTTAGGATCGACCGCTGATTTTGCATTGACAATGCACGTAAACCGAGTTGTATTGAACACCGTGTTGTACGAAGCTTTTTAGAAGCCTTTTAGAAACTTCCATAGACATTACATTGTGCTGTCATTACGATTCGGTGAAAATATTCATTCGAAATTTTGTCCTTGATTAAAACCATTAATGAACAGTGAATTATCTCGTTTTCCCACACCATCCTAATCTACATTGAAAGCCAATCCATTTTTATGTGCTTTGCGCGCAGAGAAGTGCGTACTAAGTGTTCAGTGCGCGAATTATACGCGGTCGGTTTCAAGAAGGGTGGTCGATATGTAGTAGGGCTACCATACATGGTACGTCACGACGTACCTATGTACAGCGACTGGGCTGTGTATAGTTAGTAGGGTGGTAGGGTAGGACTCTAGCCTGACCAGACCGCTGTGCACAGCACAACAGTCTGACATGTACTAGTGTTTAAACGTACGTAAACGACTGTCGCTTTTGACGGCAAGACCACAAAAATGTCTTTTATTTTGTTTGATTTTAACAGTAATACCATCCACCTATATCGTATGTTGCTGATGGTTGAGTTGAATTTGGTGTTTTGTTGGTATCCAAACCTTATTGTTGAATTTTTCGGAGTAGATTGTGCGATGATTCACTAAATTAACGAACAGCCACGAACGCTCAACCCGAGATACCGTGTTAGCATTTTACGTACGCCCGTGCGTTTCGTGTGTTACGTAAAGCTTGTCGTCTTCTACCATGTATTTCCGCGCGTGCTGCTCTCATGATATGACGTCACTCCGACTACCTCCGACTACCTACGTTGTAGCATAGGAGAGTGATTGCCATTCAATAACACGCAGAAGATGAGGAGTGAAGCAATACGGACGCTCACAGACCTGATTTTAAGGACGGATTTCGGTAGGTTTTTGATGTAATTAAAAAAAGATACGCATACCGATTATTGGATGATTATCATAGATTACGGGATTCCTTATATTTTAGTTTTCCACTATTCAAAAAGATATTCATGAAGGAGTCGCACAACCACCACTGAAAAATGACAACGTCTGCGAAGGAGTACACGTGCAGTGTACGCGACAGCGGCTGCGTGTAGTTAGGTAGGACTCCAGCCTGTGGCTGTAGGAGTAACATACATTGTAGTTTCTGGGACACGTTCTCGTAGGAGTAGGACAGGTTCTCGTTTGAAAGAGTAGCCTAATTGTATAGGCTACTCTTTCTTCTTCTTCTTCTTCTTCTTCTTCTTCTTCTTCTTCTTCTTCTTCTTCTTCTTCTGTTAAGTGCAGCTTCCTGCTTGAACTTGAAGATTACGCACTGCTGTAGTGTGTGAGAGTGTGCAGCCGTATGTGTGGTCTACCAGTGCCAGTCAAATTCCATAAGTAGGCCTAGTGTATTTACAAAACATGTAGGGTTGGACCTACTACTCAACGACCGCCGAATGTTTATTTGCTTGATAAGAATATTTAACACTGAAATTCACGTAAAAAACTTGACCTACGTGATTGAGAAAATCCAGCTCTATCAAATGCCATTGTTCCCTTTTCGATTCGAAGTTTCAGTGCAAAAATATCACCGACGAACTTGCGTGGCCTCATTTCAGCTCCCCGCGGTAAATTGCGTTATTAGGATCGACCGCTGTTTTTGCATTGACAATGCATGCAAACCGAGTTGTATTGAACACAGTGTTGTAGAAAAAGTCTACGAAGCTTTTTAGAAACTTCCATAGACATTACATTGTGCTGTCATTACGATTCGGTGAAAATATTCATTCAAAATTTTGTCCTTGATTAAAACCATTAATGAACAGTGAATTATCGCGTTTTCCCACACTATCCTCATCTACGATTCAAAGCCAATCCATTTTTATGTGCTTTGCGTGCAGAGAAGTGCGCGAATTATATGCGGTCGGTTTAAAAGAAGGTGGTCGATATGTAGTAGGGCTACCATACTGTAAAAGTGGATATTTTCGCGCGACTAATTTTTTGCGCTTTGCCGGGTGAAAAGAGTTCGCCGTGTTCTTAATTCCGCGGAATCAAGACACCCCACACAGGAACATTTGGCAAGCAAAAATATTCGTGTGCATTTATTTTCGCGCTAGTTTCTGGTTGCGCGAAAATTTCAACACCGCGAAAATTTCCACTTTTACAGTATACGTATGGAGTGCAAGTAAAAATCCATAATTTCATACATATCATGAGCTGCAGTGACATCTCCCTCAAGAAGGACTTGAATGCCTCGACTCGAGGGAGGATGAGTCAGCTGGGTCTGCTGGTAGGTGGTTCCATGCAGTCTCTGGCAGTTCTGGGGAAGAAGGATGAGCTATATACACTGTACACTAGATTGGTGCATAAAGGTGTCCTGAAGCGGGAATCATGCCCTCTTGTAGAAGATGTTGACTTTTGTAGGTATTGCTGCCAGTCATTGTTCACCAGATCATAACTTATGCGATACGGTACAGCATTACAAGACGGCTTTGTAGATGCCTGCTAGCAAGTGATGGCCATTGTGTAACCTGTCCAACATGGCGGTGACACTGCTGTGACATTTGAAGTTGCCAGTCACGTAACATGCACTTCGTCGCTGAACCATCTCGATCTTGTCCACATTTTTTCCTGGTGTGTGGGTCCCATGCTGTTGCAGCATACTCCACAACTGGATGAATGTAGGTAAAATAGGTGGCCTGCTTTATCTTCTGATTGCAGTGTCTGAAGAAAGATACGACGGAAGAAGGCACAAATAGAGTTTGGCTTCTTGACGGTGGCATCAATATTCCATATGCGCGTTGAAATTCAGCTTTCTGTCAAGATGGACGCCCAGATGCTTTGCTGAGTGAATTTCTTGAAGGTGTTGGCTGTGGATATTGTAGTGACCTATGATTGGGTTTCAAACGAGAACCTGTCCTACTCCTACCCTTAACCCTAGAATAAATTCTATATTATTGTGCCTACTTGCGAGACATTATTGACAAGAGTTTAGAGAGATTCTGGTATTTGATATAAACATAATTTTTAGGAAATCATCAAGAGTTGACCCTGCTGCACGTTTAAGACAAATAGAGTACCGGGCTTTTTGAATTGTTCAAGTTGGTATCCAACTTACTGTACAAGTGTACAGCTGTATTTTCTGTAAATACAGTGTAGTAGAGATGCAGAGTCTTCCACATCTACCAATAAAGTTTACGAGGATGTAGTCTGAATTATTCTCAGAAAGGTTTTACTTACAAGGTGTGTGAGTTATGAATTATTACTGATTCTTACATTATTTTTTCTCTCAATGTGTGTATACATGTATGTGCACATGTACGTACAGTGCATGTCTGTACTTTCTCTTTGCTTGAATTGGGGTTTACTCCATCATAATAATGTTTCAGACATGTTATGTGAATAATGGTTTAGAATATCATCTATTATTAATTTGGAGTAATGGCTGGGAAAATTGTTATGCATTTTCTAATCCTTTCTCTAATCTCTTTCTCTTGTGTCACATTGTACACGTAGGTATCCCCAGTACCTGACATCACATCGGTGTAACGTGCATATTTCTGGTGATTCTCTTCTCTGTGGCCTCCAGGATAATCTGCATGACATAAACGAGGAGATCTACACTGTACAAGCTATCGTTTGCACAGTTCTGTTTTGTTTTCCTGGATGCACCATTCAATCTCTGACAGATTTTATCAAGGAGAGCACTGCTGTTGCAAGAGAACATTTCAACTGATTAGTAGACTTTTTCAGTTCATTGAAAAACCTAGAGCAGTATGTCATCATGATAACCTAACTCAGAAAGGTGCTAATGTGATACATGTATGATACAATAGAAGAATGAAGTTGATATAACATATTATTCTATATCAACTTTATTCTTCATTCATCTTTACGGTAACATTTTTAGTAAAGACGAAGGTACATTTATCCTTTGAAAAGCAAGGGTGTTGTAGTAAATGTGAAGTTCGACCATTACAGATAATCAATGTATGGAACTACATGTACAAATGTATGCAATAATCTATAATGTATGTTAAATCAGTGCATGTAAATTCCTTTGGAGTCTGTACAGATGGCAGAAGTATGAGGGATGAAACTTCAAATGTTGCCTGCCCTCATTAAATTAGATATTATCCTTCATGATATTCTTGATAAATGTTAGGGAACCAAGTACTTTGTATGAAGTAGTATCTAGATGTCCAGCCATTACTCAACAGGGGGCATGTCTTAATTGCCGCTGAAGGTATGAATTTAATTTGTACATCACCACTGAAGCACTATAAGAGGTTT